>NW_017192397.1:0-10300 GCF_001704415.2 Capra hircus
CTGCCATTTCCTCACGACCTGCAGCAGCAGTGTCACGCTTGCCGACGTGTGATCAAGGGATCTGTCGCTTTCCATTGAGGCTTTCCCACGAGGCTTTCCAACGGCTGTCCCACGTGCCACGGTGGTGTGAGTCGATCCTCGGCGTGAACGTCGAGGCAGTGCAGGGGAAAACAGTTTCTTCTGGAATGGACTTAGACATCTGGGGGACTCTTGGAATGCTGGCAAGGCCCTGGAGTTCCTCTCGTCTTTCCTGTGGAGAGCGCCTCCTCTTGAGATGCGACGGGAAGGCCGGGAATTCTTTCCCGACGACGAAGGGAAAGGATCCTCTTCTCGAGCTACGAGGCGGAAACGGGCTCCTCTGGATGTGGGCGGACTCCGTGTCCTCTTCTCGAGTGGAGACGGCGTATGTCGGGGAACTTCTGAGTTGGCAGCAAGGGTGTGAAGGACCCTTTGGAAGTTCCAGAGGTCAGGTGTGATAAGCCTCGAGTCGCCTCTGCGGAAATGGGCCTCATCTCGCCTGGAGGGGAGAACCTCCTGGATTTTCTCGAGTTGCGGCAGGTGCTCTCGACTTACGACAGGGACCTCAGAGACCCGCTCTGGTGCCTCAGGAAAGACCAGTCCTCATGCGAGTTACTCAGGGCCCTCTCGGGGTTTCCTCTCCCGTCGATGCCAGGGCCTAAGACCTTGTGTGGTGTCGGTGCCGGAACCTGAGGATTCCTTTGCAGTGCTGACAAGGATCTTGGGGTACTTCTCCAGTCTCCCCACGGGAGTCAGTCCTCATCTCGAGTGGGGGCATGCACGTGCGCTTTCCTCCCGAGCTGTAGCAGCAGTGTCACGCTTCCCTTCGCGTGGATCAAGGTATCTGCGGCTTTCCCTCGAGGCTTTCCCACGAGTCTTTTCCACGAGGCTTTCCCACGAGACTTTCCCAAAGGGCTGTCCACGTGCCACCGTGTTGTGTGTCGATCCTAGGCTAGAAAGTTGAGGCAGTGCAGGAGAAACAGGTTTCCATGGAATGGACTGAGACATCTTGGGGCCTCTGGGAATGGTGTGCACGAACCTGGAGTTCCTCTCGCCTTTCCTGGGAGAGCGCCTCCTCTTGAGATGAGACGGGAACTCCGGGAATACTTGACCGACCACTCAGTGAAAGGATCCCTCCTCTCGAGTTAGGAGGCAGTAACGGGGCTCCTCTGGATGTGGGCGGGACTCTCGGGCTTCCTCTCGAGTGGAGACGGGTATGTGGGGAGCTTCTTGAGTTGCAGCAAGGGCGTGAAGGACCCTTTGTAAGTTCCATAGGTTAGGTGTGATTAGCCTCGAGACGCCTCAGCGGTAATGGGCCTCATCTCGCCTGGAGGGGAGAACCTCCTGGATTTTCTCGAGTTGCGGCAGGTGCCCTCGACTTACGACGGGACCTCAGGACCCGCTCTGGTGCCTCAGGAAAGGCCAGGCCCATGCGAGTTGCTCGGGCCTCTCGGGGGCCTCTAGGGTTTCCTCTCCCGTCGATGCTGGGGCCTAAAACCTTGTGTGGAGTCAGCGCCGGAACCTGAGAAATTCCTCTCCAGTGCTGACATGTATCTTGGGGTACTTCTGGAGTCTCCCCATGGGTCAGTCAGTCCTTGTCTCGAGTGTGGGCATGCACGTCGCTTTCCTCCCGAGTTGTAGCAGAAGTGTCACGCTTCCCTTCGCGTGGATCAAGGGATCAGGGGCTTTCCCTCGAGGCTTTCCCACGAGGCTTTCCCACAGGGCTGTCCCAAGTGCCACCGTGGTGTGAGTCGATCCTCGGCTTGAAAGTCGAGGCAGCTGCTGGGAAAACAGTTTTCCCTGGAATGGACTGAGACATCCAGGGGACTCTGGGAATGGTGGCCGACCCTGGAGTTCCTCTCGCCTTTCCTGTGGAGAGCACCTCCTCTTGAGATGCAACGGGAACGCCGGTATTCTTTCCCGACCACGCTGGGAAAGGATCCCTCCCCTCGAGCTAGGAGGCGGAAACGGGGCTCCTCTGGATGTGGGCGGGACTCTCGTGCTTCCTCTCGAGTGGAGACGGAATGTTGGAACTTCTTGAGTTGCAGCAAGGGTGTGAAGGACCCTTTGGAAGTTCCAGAGTTTAGGTGTGATTAGCCTCGAGACGCCTCAGCGGAAATGGGCCTCATCTCGCCTGGAGGGGAGAACCTCCTGGATTTTCTCGAGTTCGGCAGGTGCTCTCGACTTACGACGGGACCTCAGGGACCCGCTCTGGTGGCCTCAGGAAAGGCCTGTCCCCATGCGAGTTGCTCGGGGGCCTCTCGGGATTCCTCTCCCGTCGATGCCGGGCCTAAGATTTTGTGTGGAGTCGGTGCCGGAACCTGAGCATTCCTCTCCAGTGCTGAAATGGATCTTGGGGTACTTCTGTAGTCTCCCCAGGGAGTCAGTCCTCGTCTCGAGTGGGGGCATCACGTGCGCTTTCCTCCCGAGCTGTAGCAGCAGTGTCACGCTTCCCTTCGCGGGATCAAGGGATCTGTGGCTTTCCCTCGAGGCTTTCCCACGAGGCTTTCCCACAGGGCTGTCCCACGTGCCACCGTGGTGTGAGTCGATCCTCGTCTTGAAAGTCGACGCAGTGCACGGAAAACAGGTTTCCCTGTAATGGACTGAGACATCTGGGGGACTCTGGGAATGATGGCACGAACCTAGAGTTCCTCTCTCCTTTCCTGTGCAGAGCGCCTGCTCTTGAGATGCGACGGGAACGCCGGGAATTCTTTCCCGAGCTCGCAGGGAAAGGATCGCCCCTCTCGAGCTAGGAGGCGGAAACGGGGCTCCTCTGGATGTAGGCGGGACTCACGTGCTTCGTCTCGAGTGGAGACGGGTATGTCGTAGAACTTCTTGAGTTGCAGCAAGGGTGTGAGGGACCCGTTGGAAGTTCCAGAGGTTAGGTGTGATTAGCCTCGAGACGCCTCCGTGTAAATGGGCCTCATCTCGCTTGGAGGGGAGAACCTCTTGGATTTTCTCGAGTTGCGGCAGGTGCTCTCGACTTACGACGGGGACCTCAGGGACCCGCTCTGGTGGCCTCAGGAAAGGCCAGTCCCCATTCGAGTTGCTCGGGGGCCTCTCGGGATTCCTCTCCCGTCGATGCTGGGGCCTAAGACCTTGTGTGGAGTCAGTGCCGGAACCTGAGGATTCCTCTCCAGTGCTGTCATGGATCTTGGGGTACTTCTGGAGTCTACCCAGTGGAGTCAGTCCTCGTCTCGAGTGGGGGCATGCACGTGCGCTTTCCTCCCGTGCTTTAGCAGCAGTGTCACGCTTCCCGTCGCGTGGATTAAGGGATCTGTGGCTTTCCCTCGAGGCTTTCCCACGAGGCTTTCCCACAGGGTTGTCACACGTGCCACCAGGTGTGAGTCGATCCTCAGCGTGAAAGTCGAAGCAGTGCAGGGAAAACAGGATCCTCTGGAATGGACTGAGACATCTGGGGGACTCTTGGAATGGTGGCACGACCCATGAGTTCCTCTCGCCTTTCCTGTGCAGCGCGCCTCCTCTTGAGATGCGTCGAAACGTCGGGAATTCTTTCCCGAGGAAGCAGGGAAGGATCCCTCATCTCGAGCTTGGAGGAGGAAACGGAGCTCCTCTGGCGGTTGCCGGACCCTCGTGCTTCCTCTGGAGTGGAGACGGGTATGTCGGGGAACTTCTTGAGTTTTAGCAAGGGTGTTTAGGACACTTTGGAAGTTCCAGAGTTTAGTTGTGATTACTCTCGAGACGCCGCAGAGAAAATGGGCCTCATCTCGACTGGAGCAGAGAACCTCCTGGATTTTCTCGAGTTGCGGCAGGTACTCTCCACATACGACCGTGACCTCAGGGACAGTGTAGCAGATGTGTCACGCTTCCCGTCGCGGGGATCAAGGGATCTGTGGCTTTCCCTCGAGGCTTTCTCACAGGGCTGTCCCACATGCCACCATGGTGTGAGTGGATCCTCGGCGTGAAAGTCGAGGCAGTGCTGGGAAAACGGGTTCCTCTGAAATGGACTGAGACATCTGGGGGACTCTTGAAATGGTGGCACGACCCTGGAGTTCCTCTTGCCTTTCCTATTGAGAACCCTTGCTCTTGAGATGCCATGGGAACGCCGAAAAATCTTTCCTGACTAAGCAGGATAGGATCCTTCATCTCGGAAACGGGGTTCCTCTGAATGTGGGCGGGACCCTCGTGCTTCCTCTCGTGTGGAGACGGGTATGTCGGGGAACTTCTTGAGTTGCAGCAAGGACCCTTTTTAATTTCCAGAGGTTAGGTGTGATGAGCCTCCAGACACCTCAGAGGAAATGGGCCTCATTCCGCCTTTAGGGGAGAACCTCCTGGATTTTACCCAGTTGCGGCAAGGTGCTCTTGAGTTACGACGGGTCCTCAGGGACCCGCTCTGGTGGCCTCAGGAAAGGCCAGTCCCCATGCGAGTTACCAGGGGCCTTTAGGGATTCCTCTCCCATCGATGCCAGGTGCCTAAGACCTTGTGTGGAGTCGGGGCCAGACCCCTGAGGATGCCTCTCCAGTGCTGACATGAATCTTTCCCGTACTTCTGGAGTCTCACCAGGGGCGTCAGTCCTCATGTCGTGTGGGGGCATGCACCTGCCATTTCCTCACGACCTGCCAGCAGCAGTGTCACGCTTGCCGACGTGTGGATCAAGGGATCTGTCGCTTTCCATTGAGGCTTTCCCACGAGGCTTTCCAACAGGGCTGTCCCACGTGCCACGGTGGTGTGAGTCGATCCTCGGCGTGAACATCGAGGCAGTGCAGGGAAAACAGTTTCTTCTGGAATGGACTTAGACATCTGGGGGACTCTTGGAATGCTGGCAAGGCCCTGGAGTTCCTCTCGTCTTTCCTGTGGAGAGCGCCTCCTCTTGAGATGCGACGGGAAGGCCGGGAATTCTTTCCCGACGACGAAGGGAAAGGATCCCTCTTCTCGAGCTACGAGGCGGAAACGGGGCTCCTCTGGATGTGGGCGGGACTCTCGTGCTTCCTCTCGAGTGGAGACGGGTATGTCGGGGAACTTCTTGAGTTGCAGCAAGGGTGTGAAGGACCCTTTGGAAGTTCCAGAGGTCAGGTGTGTATAAGCCTCGAGTCGCCTCTGCGGAAATGGGCCTCATCTCGCCTGGAGGGGAGAACCTCCTGGATTTTCTCGAGTTGCGGCAGGTGCTCTCGACTTACGACAGGGACCTCAGAGACCCGCTCTGGTGGCCTCAGGAAAGACCAGTCCTCATGCGAGTTACTCAGGGCCCTCTCGGGGTTCCTCTCCCGTCGATGCCAGGGCCTAAGACCTTGTGTGGTGTCGGTGCCGGAACCTGAGGATTCCTTTGCAGTGCTGACAAGGATCTTGGGGTACTTCTCCAGTCTCCCCACGGGAGTCAGTCCTCATCTCGAGTGGGGGCATGCACATGCGCTTTCCTCCCGAGCTGTAGCAGCAGTGTCACGCTTCCCTTCGCGTGGATCAAGGTATCTGCGGCTTTCCCTCGAGGCTTTCCCACGAGTCTTTTCCACGAGGCTTTCCCACGAGACTTTCCCAAAGGGCTGTCCCACGTGCCACCGTGTTGTGTGTCGATTCCTAGGCTAGAAAGTTGAGGCAGTGCAGGAGAAACAGGTTTCCATGGAATGGACTGAGACATCTTGGGGCCTCTGGGAATGGGTGCACGAACCTGGAGTTCCTCTCGCCTTTCCTGGGAGAGCGCCTCCTCTTGAGATGAGACGGGAACTCCGGGAATACTTGACCGACCACTCAGTGAAAGGATCCCTCCTCTCGAGTTAGGAGGCAGTAACGGGGCTCCTCTGGATGTGGGCGGGACTCTCGGGCTTCCTCTCGAGTGGAGACGGGTATGTGGGGGAGCTTCTTGAGTTGCAGCAAGGGCGTGAAGGACCCTTTGTAAGTTCCATAGGTTAGGTGTGATTAGCCTCGAGACGCCTCAGCGGTAATGGGCCTCATCTCGCCTGGAGGGGAGAACCTCCTGGATTTTCTCGAGTTGCGGCAGGTGCCCTCGACTTACGACGGGGACCTCAGGGACCCGCTCTGGTGCCCTCAGGAAAGGCCAGGCCCCATGCGAGTTGCTCGGGGGCCTCTCGGGGGCCTCTAGGGTTTCCTCTCCCGTCGATGCTGGGGCCTAAAACCTTGTGTGGAGTCAGCGCCGGAACCTGAGAATTCCTCTCCAGTGCTGACATGTATCTTGGGGTACTTCTGGAGTCTCCCCATGGGAGTCAGTCCTTGTCTCGAGTGTGGGCATGCACGTCGCTTTCCTCCCGAGTTGTAGCAGAAGTGTCCACGCTTCCCTTCGCGTGGATCAAGGGATCAGGGGCTTTCCCTCGAGGCTTTCCCACGAGGCTTTCCCACAGGGCTGTCCCAAGTGCCACCGTGGTGTGAGTCGATCCTCGGCTTGAAAGTCGAGGCAGTGCTGGGAAAACAGTTTTCCCTGGAATGGACTGAGACATCCAGGGGACTCTGGGAATGGTGGCCCGACCCTGGAGTTCCTCTCGCCTTTCCTGTGGAGAGCACCTCCTCTTGAGATGCAACGGGAACGCCGGGTATTCTTTCCCGACCACGCTGGGAAAGGATCCCTCCCCTCGAGCTAGGAGGCGGAAACGGGGCTCCTCTGGATGTGGGCGGGACTCTCGTGCTTCCTCTCGAGTGGAGTCGGGAATGTTGCAGAACTTCTTGAGTTGCAGCAAGGGTGTGAAGGACCCTTTGGAAGTTCCAGAGTTTAGGTGTGATTAGCCTCGAGACGCCTCAGCGGAAATGGGCCTCATCTCGCCTGGAGGGGAGAACCTCCTGGATTTTCTCGAGTTTCGGCAGGTGCTCTCAACTTACGACGGGAACCTCAGGGACCCGCTCTGGTGGCCTCAGGAAAGGCCTGTCCCCATGCGAGTTGCTCGGGGGCCTCTGGGGATTCCTCTCCCGTCTATGCCGGGGCCTAAGATTTTGTGTGGAGTCGGTCCCGGAACTTGAGCATTCCTCTCCAGTGCTGAAATGGATCTTGGGGTACTTCTGTAGTCTCCCCAGTGGAGTCAGTCCTCGTCCCGAGTGGGGGCATTCACATGCGCTTTCCTCCCGAGCTGTAGCAGCAGTGTCACGCTTCCCTTCCCGTGGATCAAGGGATCAGGGGCTTTCCCTCGAGGCTTTCCCACGAGGCTTTCCCACAGGGCTGTCCCACGTGCCACCGTGGTGTGAGTCGATCCTCGGCTTGAAAGTCGAGGCAGTGCTTGGAAAACAGGTTTCCCTGGAATGGACGGAGACATCTGGTTGGCTCTGGGATGGTGGCACGACCTTGGAGTTCCTCTCGCCTTTCCTGTGGAGAGCGCCTCCTCTTGAGATGCGACGACGGGACGCCGGGAATTCTTTCCCGAACACGCAGGGAAAGGATCCCTCCTCTCGAGCTAGGAGACGGAAACGGGGCTCCTCTGGATGAGGCCGGGACTCTCGTGCTTCCTCTCGAGTGGAGACGGGAATGTCGGGGAACTTCTTGAGTTGCAACAAGGGTGTGAACGACCATTTGGAAGTTCCAGAGTTTAGGTGTGAATAGCCTCGAACGCCTCAGCGGAAATGGGCCTCATCTCGCCTGGAGGGGAGAACCTCCTGGATTTTCTCGACTTGCAGCAGGTGCTTCTCGACTTACGACGGGGACCTCAGGGACCCGCTCTGGTGGCCTCATGAAAGGCCAGTCCCCATGCGAGTTGCTCGGGGGCCTCTCGGGATTCCTCTCCCGTCGATGCTGGGGCCTAAGATCTTGTGTGGAGGGGGTGTCCGGAACCTGAGGATTCCTCTCCAGTGCTGACATGGATCTTGGGGTAATTCTGGAGTCTCCCCTGGGGAGTCAGTCCTCGTCTCGAGTGGGGGCATGCACGTGCGCTTTCCTCCCGAGCTGTAGCAGCAGTGTTCACCCTTCCCTTGCGTGGATCAAGGGATCTGTGCTTCCCTCGAGGCTTTCCCACGAGGCTTTCCCACAGGGTTGTCCCACGTGCCACCGTGGTGTGAGTCGATCCTCAGCTTGAAAGTCCAGGCAGTGCAGGGAAAACAGGTTTCCTTGGAATGGACGGAGACATTTAGTTGACTCTGGGAATGGTGGCACGACCCTGGAGTTCCTCTCGCCTTTCCTGTGGAGAGCGCCTCCTCTTGAGATACGACGGGAACGCCGGGAATTCTTTCCCGACCACGCAGGGAAAGGATCCCACCTCTCGAGTTATGATACGGAAACGGGGCTCTTCTGGATGTGGCCGGGACTCTCGTGCTTCCTCTCAAGTGGAGACGGTTATGTCGGGGAACTTCTTGAGTTGCAGCAAGGGTGTGAAGGACCCTTTGGACGTTCCAGATGTTAGAATTGATTAGCCTCGAGACGCCTCAGCGGAAATGGGCCTCATCTCGCCTGGAGGGGAGAACCTCCTGTATTTTCTCGAGTTGCGGCAGGTGCTCTCGACTTACGACGTGGACCTCAGTGACCCGCTCTAGTGGCCTCAGGAAAGGCCAGTCCCCATGCGAGTTGCTCGGGGCCTCTCGGGTTTCCTCTCCGTCGATGCCGGGGCCTAAGATCTTGTGTGGAGTCGGTGCCGGAACCTGAGGATTCCTCTCCAGTGCTGACATGGAACTTGGGGTACTTCTGGAGTCTCCCCAGGGCAGTCAGTCCTCGTCTAGAGTGGGGGCATGCACGTGCGCTTTCCTCCCGAGTTGTAGCAGCAGTGTCACGCTTCCCTTCCCATGGATCAAGGGATCTGTGGCTTTCCCTCGAGGCTTTCCCAAGAGGCTTTCCCACAGGGCTGTCCCACGTGCCACCGTGGTGTGAGTCGATCCTCGGCTTGAAAGTCGAGGCAGTGCAGGGGAAACAGTTTTCCCTGGAATGGACTGAGACATCTGGGTCACTCTGGGTATGGTGGCTCGACCCTGGAGTTCCTCTCGCCTTTCCTGTGGAGAGCGACTCCTCTTGAGATTCGACAGGAACACCGGGACTTCTTTCCAGACCACGCAGGGAAAGGATCCCTCCTCTCGAGCTAGGAGGCGGAAACGGGTCTCCTCTGCATGTGGGCGGGACTCTCGTGCTTCCCCTCGAGTGGAGACGGGTAGTCGGGGAACTTTTTTAGTTGCAGCAAGGGTGTGAAGGACCCTTTGTAAGTTCCAGAGGTTAGGTGTGATTGGCCTCGAAACGTCTCAGTGGAAATGGGCCTCATCTCGCCTGGAGGGGAGAACCTCCAAGATTTTCTCGAGTTGCGACAGGTGCTATCGACTTACGACGGGGACCTCAGGGACCTGCTCTGGTGGCCTCTGGAAATGCCAGTCCCTATGCGAGTTGCTCGGGGCCTTTCGGGATTCCTCTCCCGTCGATGCCGGGGCCTAGGTCTCGTGTGGAGTTGGTGCCGGAACCTGAGGATTCCTCTACAGTGCTGACATGGATCTTGGGGTACTTCTGGAGTCTCCCCAGGGGAGTCAGTCCTCGTCTCGAGTGGGGGCATGCACGTGCACTTTCTTCCCGATCTGTAGCAGCAGTGTTCCACTTGCCTTCCCGTGGATCAAGGGATCTGTGGCTTTCCCTCGAGGTTTTCCCTCGAGGCTTTCCCACAGGGCTGTCCCACGTGCCACCGAGGTGTGTGTCGATCCTCGGCTTGAAAGTCGAGGCAGTGCAGGGAAAACAGGTTTCCCTGGAATGGACTGAGACATCTGGGGGACTCTGGAATGGTGGCACGACCCTGGACTTCCTCTCGCCTTTCCTGTGCAGAGCGCCTCCTCTTGAGATGCGAAGGGAACGCCGGAATTCTTTCCTGACCACGCAGGGAAAGGAACCCTCCTCTCGAGCTAGGAGGCGGAAACGGGGCTCCTCTGGATGTGGGCAGAACTCTCGTGCTTCCTCTCGAGTGGAGACGGGTATGTCGGGGAACTTCTTGAGTTGCAGCAAGGGTGTGAAGGACCTTTGGATGTTCCAGAGGTTAGGTGTGATTAGCCTCGACACGCCTCAGCAGAAATGGGCCTCATCTCGCCTGAAGGGAGAACCTCCTGGATTTTCTCGAGTTGCAGCAGGTGCTCTCGACTTACGACGGGACCTCAGGGACCCGCTCTGCTGGCCTCAGGAAAGGCCAGTCCCCATGCTAGTTTCTCGGGGGCCTCTCGGGATTCCTCTCCCGTCGATGCCGGGGCCTAAGACCTTGTGTGGAATTGGTGCCGGAACCTGAGGAATCCTCTCCACTGCCGACATGGTCTGGGGTACTTCTGGAATCTACCCAGGGCAGTCAGTCCTCGTCTCGAGCGGGGCATGCATGCGCTTTCCTTGTGCGCAGCTCCCGAGCGTAGCAGCAGTGTCACGCTTCCCTTCGCGTGGATCAAGGG
>NW_017192398.1:0-21308 GCF_001704415.2 Capra hircus
GGTTTTGGCCTTTTCTCCCGGTTAAAGATGCGAGGTCGGCCTAAGAAAACCTTGGTTTTTGTTTTGGCAGTTCCGGTTGGCCGGAAAAACCCTTGAGGATTTTTTTCCGGTTCTCCAGTTTGACTTACATTGGCAATTTTGGGTACTTCTGGGGAGGTTCTTCTTTTTTTCCAGGTGGAGTTTCAGCTCCTTTTTCACTTATGTCTACTTCTAATTGGGAGGCATGCAGTTGCAATTTCCTGCCTCCAACAGAGGGCTGTAGCGCATTCAGTGTCTATCTCTCCCTCCGCGGTTGGATTCCAAGGATAATCTGTTGTGCGGGCTTTTTTCCTTGGAGTTTCCACGAGGCTTTTTTTTTCCCAACGGACGTTTTTTCCACTGGGGGGCTGTTCCCACGTTCACCAACCGATGTTGGGTTTTGTGAAGTTCGGATTTTCCTTCGGGCTTGAAAAGTCGAAGGGCATGTTGCTGGGCGAAATTAAACTTTGGTTTTTCCTCTATGGTTTTTTTTGTTGAGCGAAGCATTATGCGCTGTGGACTCTGCGGGGAAATAGCTGGCCTGCACGGAACCCCAGGGAAGATCCTCGTTTCGCCTTCTTTTCCTTTGTTGGAAGAAGCGCCTTCCCAAACTTGGAGATGCCGGACGGGATCGCGGGGAAATGTCCTTTTTTTTTCTCGACCACACCAAGGGAAAAAAAAGGAAATCCCCTCCTTTTCTTTGGGAACTTATTTTTTTGAGCGGAATTACGGGGCTTTGCGCCTTTTCCTGGGATTGTGGGTTGGAAACTTTCTGGTTTGCTTCCTTTTCTTCGATTTGGAAAGACGGTTATTCGTCGGGAAGGAAAACTTCTTGGTGTGAAAAAGGGGCAAGGTTTGTTTTTTATAAGGACCCGTTTGGTAAGGTTCCAGGGTTAGGTGTGATTAAAGTTCAACATTTTCGAAGACACCTCAGGGGAAAAAAAATTGGGGCCCTTTTTTCATTTCTCGCCTTTTGGAAAGGGGGAGAAAAAGACTCCCTGGTTTCTCGAAGTTTCGGCAGAAGTTTACTGTGGAACTTTTAAGAACGGGGGGAACGGCGAGGACCTTTTTCAGGGAACCGCCCCTGGTGGCCTTCAAGCGAAGATTTTGCCAGTCCCCTTTTCGCGAAAAGTTGCTCGGGGGGCCTTCTTTCGAGATGTTTTCCTCTTTTCCCGGTTCGATTGCCGGGGGCCTTAAAGACCTTTTGTTTGTTAGGGTCGGACGGATCTGGGCGGAAAAAAACCTGGGAGCGATTTCCTCTCCGGCCCTTTGACATGGAGTCTTTGGTAACTTCTGGGTCTTTTCGCCCCAGGGGGAAAGTTCAACGTTTCCGCGTCTCGCAGTCGGGGGCATTTGCATTTTTGCCAGGTTGCGCTTTTCCTCCCGACTTGTAGCAAAGCAGCTTTGGTCGCGGGCCTTTTTTCCCCTTTTGGCGTTTTTTGGGATTTCAAAAACGATCTGGTAAACGAATATAAACCCTCGGAGGCATATAACACCCAGGAGGCTTTTTCCCACGAGCGGCTTTTTCCTTCCAACAGGGTTGTTTTTCCCCCCCAACCGCTGGGCCCGAACCGTGGTGTGAAGTCGATTTTCCGTGGTTGAAAAAAAGTCGGAGGGCCATGCAGGGTTTAAAAAAACGAGCTATCCCTGGGGAAATATGGACTGGAGACACTTTTGACTTTTTCTGGGAATTTTTATGGGTTTGGCCACGAACCCCTGAGTCTCTCGCCTTTCTTGGTCGCGATGAGAAAGCGCCTGCCGGAAATAGCCTATATAGTTTGAGAGAAATAACCCGCCGTTGAAACAAATTCATTGAGAAGGAAAGGCTGGACTTACGCAAGCCTGCTCGAGACTTCGCAAGGGGCGCCCTTCCGGAGAATTCCTAAGGCATTTCCCCAAAACAAAAAATTCTTGGCGCCCGGTTTGTCTGCCTCTGCTGTTTTTGCACGTTTTTTCTTGACATTTTCTTTTCGGAAAAAAGTCAAATTCAGGGCTGTGAGGTCTTTTCCTTGGCATTTGAACAAAAAGGAAGGTTTTTCAAAAGTCCCAAAAAAAACCCCTGCCGAATGGCCTTTCCTAGCCTGCCTTGCCCAAAGGTGACTCTGCCAAAGTGTGTTTTTGTTTTGAGCCCTCCTTTGAACGCGCAGGAGGCAACAGGAAGGCTGAAAGAAAAACAATCCTAAGGAATTTTGGGTAGGGCTTTTTCCGAGGAATATTTCCCAAAAAAAATCTTTTTATGAAAATTAGGGACTTTTGATTATAAAGTTCTTTTCATTTTTGGTATATTGAGTCAAAGATGGTTTTGGGCTTGCCAAAAATCTTGTTTTTCACTATCCTTTATTTTACGATATAAGCTTGGTATTAATAAGAAAAAAACGAAGTAAGTAGACAACCTAGTATTTAGCAACAATTTAGATGCCTTCGAGCTTTAAGTTTTTTAAGTACCTTCTTTGTTATATCCCACTGCACCTTTGTTCTTCGCACTGCACCTTGTTCTATAGAGATGTAACTTAATGCTTTAAGGAGATGCAGATTAAAAAAACCACTTCAGGGGAAAAAATTAACAATTCATTAAGGAAGAGAGCTAAAAAGTGTTAACAAGCCTCTGGCCAGAAGATAATGTAAATCACCAGAGACCTTTTGTATACAAATGATGTATAGAAAGAGTCTGCGCTGCGAACGATACATAATTCTGTGTTACCCATTGATCTCCATGTTTTATCAAAAGTATAAAAGGCCTTCTGAACAATAAAGGATTGGACCAGTTTCTCGAACTAGTCTCTCGGCCTAGTTTCTTGGGACTCTGGATCCCCCCATGTCTCTCTCTCTCTCTTCTTCTCTCCCCTTCCCTCTCTCTGCTCTTTACTTTAACTTCAGGCTGAATCTCCATCTGGGGCGCGGAGGCTCGCAGGTCTACTTACTTGCCCCGGCTGCTAAGACCCGCACGAAAGGGAGCTTAAGGCGAGGCACCCTTAGATATTCAAGCGGGCGCCGTGGCAAACGTAGATGGTGCAATTCCTTGTCTGGAATTTTAATGGCCTTCCGTGAAAACCAAGCTATTCAGCCCTCTTCCTCCAATTAATCTTCTTATTAACTATAGTTTCTTAACCTAATCTACATTAATAAACAAACAAGTCTTTCCACACCAACGCCGTCCACCCTTCGAATTCCTGGATCCACTGGGGCTGGACCCTGGCAAGCGCCTCCACTTGAGATGCGACGGGAACGCGGGAATTCTTTCCCCACCACGCAGGAAAAGGATCCCTCCTCTCGAGCTAGGAGGCGGAAACGGGGCTCTCTGGATGTGGCGGGACTCTCGTGCTTCCTCTCGAGTGGAGACGGGTATGTCAGAGAATTCTTGAGTTGCAGCAAGGGTGTGAAGGACCCTTTGGAAGTTGCAGATGTTAGATGTGATTAGCCTCGAGACGCTCAGCGGAAATGGCCTCATTTCGCTTGGAGGGGAGAACCTCCTGGATTTTCTCGAGTTGCGCAGGTGCTCTCGACTTACGACGGGGACCTCAGGACCCGCTCTGGTGGCCTCAGGAAAGTCCAGTCCCCATGCGAGTTGCTCGGGGTCTCGGATTCCTCTCCATCGATGCCGGGCCCTAGATCTTGTGTGGAATCGGTGCCGGAACCTGAGGATTCCTCTCCAGTGCTAACATGGATCTTGGGGTACTTCTGGAGTCTGCCCAAGGGAGTCAGTCCTCGTCTCGAGAGGGGCATGCACGTGCGCTTTCCTCCCGAGCTGTAGCAGCAGTGTCGCGCTTCCCTTCCCGTGGATAAAGGGATCTGTGGCTTTCCCTCGAGGCTTTCCCACAGGGCTGTCCCACGTGCCACCGTGGTGTGAGTCGATCCTCGCTTGAAAGTCGAAACAGTGCAGGGAAAACAGGTTTCCCTGGAATGGACTGAGACATCTGGAGGACTCTGGGAATGGTGGCACGACCCTGGAGTTCCTCTCACCTTTCCTGTGGAGAGTGCCTCCTCTTAAGATGCGACAGGAACGCCGGGAATTCTTTCCCGAAAACGCAGGGAAAGGAACCCGTCTCTCGAGCAAGGAGGCGGAAACGGGGCTCCTCTGGATGTGGGCGGACTCTCGTGCTTCCTCTCGAGTGGAGACGGGTATGTCGGGAACTTTTAGAGTTGCAGCAAGGGTGTGAAGGACCCGTTGGAAGTTCCAGAATTTAGGTGTGATTAGCATCGAGACGCCTCAGCGGAAATGGGCCTCATCTCGCCTGGAGGGGAGAACCTCCTGGATTTTCTCGAGTTGCGGCAGGTGCTCTCGACTTACGACGGGGACCTCAGGATCATCTCTGGTGGCCTCAGGAAAGGCCATTCCCCATGCGAGGTGCTCGGGCCCTCTCGGGATTCCTCTCCCTCGATGCCGGGGCCTAAAGACCTTGCTTGGAGTTGGTGCCGGAACGTGAGGATTCCTCTCCAGTGCTGACATGGATCTTGGGCTACTTCTGTAGTCTCCCCAGTGGAGTCAGTCCTCGTCTCGAGTGGGGGCATGCACGTGCGCTTTCCTCCCGAGCTGTAGCAGCAGTGTCAAGCTTCCCTTCGAGTCGAACAAGGATCTGCGGCTTTCCCTCGAGGCTTTCCCCGAGTCTCTCCACGAGGCTTTCCCACAGGCTGTCCCACGTGCCACCGTGGTGTGAGTCGATCCTCGGCTTGAAAGTAGAGGCAGTGCAGGGAAAACAGTTTCCCTGGAATGGACTGAGACATCTGGGGCACTCTGGGAATGGTGGCACGACCTGGAGTTCCTCTCGCCTTTCCTGTGGAGAGCCTCCTCTTGAGAAGCGACGTGAACGCTGGGAATTCTTTCCCTACACGCAGGGAAAGGATCCCTCCTCTCGAGCTAGGAGGCGGAAACGGGGCTCCTCTGGATGTGGGACTCTCGTGCTTCCTCTCGAGTGCAAACGGGTATGTCGGGGAACTTCTTGAGTTGCAGCAAGGGTGTGAAGACCCTTTGGAAGATCCAGACGTTAGATGTGATTAGCCTTGAGACGCCTCAGCGGAAATGGGCCTCATCTCGCCTGGAGGGAGAACCTCCTGGATTTTCTCTAGTTGCGGCAGGTGCTTTCGACTTACGATGGGGACCTCAGAGACCCGCTCTGGTTGCCTCAGGAGAGGCCAGTCCCCATGCGAGTTGCTCGGGGCCTCTCGGGATTCCTCTCCCTCGATGCCGGGCCTAAGACCTTGAGTGGAGTCGGTGCCGAACCTGTGGATTCCTCTCCAGTGCTGACATGGAACTTGGGGTACTTCTGGAGCCTCCCCAGGGGAGTCAGTCCTCGTCTCGAGTGGGGGCATGCAGGTGCTCTTTCCTCCGAGCTGTAGCAGCAGTGTCACGCTTCCCTTCGCGTGGATCAAGGCATCAGGGGCTTTCCCTTGAGGCTTTCCCACAGGACTGTCCCACGTGCCACCGTGGTGTGAGTCGATCCTCGGCTTCAAAGTCGAGGCAGTGCTGGAAAACTGGTTTCCCTGTTATGGACTGAGCATCTGGGGGACTCTGGGAATGGTGGCACGACCCTGGAGTTCTCTCGCCTTTCCTGTGGAGAGCGCCTCCTCTTGAGATGCGACGGAATGCCGGGAATTCTTTCCCAGACCACGCAGGGAAAGGATCCCTCCTCGAGCTAGGAGGCAGAAACGGGTCTCCTCTGGATGTGGCGGGACTCTCGTGCTTCCTTTCGAGTGAGCCGGGTAAGTCAGGGAACTTCTTGAGTTGCAGCAAGGGTGTGAAGGACCCTTTGGAAGTTCCAGAGGTTAGCTGTGATTAGCCTCGAGAAGCCTCAGCGGAATTGGTCCTCATCTCGCCTGGAGGGAGAACCTCCTGGATTTTCTCGAGTTCGGCAGGTGCTCTCGACTTACGACGGGACCTCAGGGACCCGCTCTGGTTGCTCAGGAAAGGCCAGTCACCATGCGAGTTGCTCGCTCGGCCTCTCGGGGATTCCTCTCCCTCGATGCCGGGCCTAGACCTTGAAGTGAGTCGGTTGCCGAAACCTGTGGATCCTCTCCACGTGCTGAATGAATCTTTGGGACTTCTGGTGTCTCCCAGGAAGAGCCAGTTCCTCGTCTCGATGGGGGCATGCCCCCACAGTGCCCTTTCCTTTTCCGAGTCTGTTAGCAGCAGTTGGTCCACGCTTCCCTCGCGTGATCAGAGGCAATCAGGGGCTTTTCCTCGAGGCTTTCCCACGAAGCTTTCCCAGGATGCTTGTCCACAGGACTGTCCCCCCTCCGTGCCAACCGTGGTGTGAGTCGATCCTCGGCTTGAAAAGTCGAGGCAGTCCAGGGAAAACAGGGTTTCCCTGGAATGACTAGAAATCTGTGGGACCTGCGAAAATGTGCACGACCCCTGGAGTTCCTGCTCTGCCTTCCTGTGAAGAGCGCCTTCCCCTCTTCGAACTTGCGACGGAAAAGCCGGGAATTCTTTCCCGAACACCGGCCGGGAAGAGGACCCTCCCTCTCGAGCTAAGGTAAGGCGGAAACGGCCCTCTGGAATGTGGGGCGGGACTCTCGTGCTCTCTCGAGTGGAGACGGGTATGTCGGGGAACTTCTTTGAAGTTGCAGCCAAGGTGTGTAGAAGGAGCCCTTTTGGCAGTTCAAGAGGTTAGATTGTGATAGCCTCCGCCAACGCGTTCAGGAGAAATTGGCCTCATCTCGCACTGGAGGTGCGAACCTCCTGGATTTTCTCGAGTTGCTCGGCAAGTGTGCTCCTCCAGCCTTACGACAGGGACGTCCAGAACCCGCTCTGGTGGCCTTCAGGAAAAAGGCCAGTCCCCAAATGCGAGTTGCTCGGGGCCTCTCGGATTCCTCTCCCTAGATGCTGGGCCTAAGACCTTGTGTGGAGACGGTGCCGGAACCTGAAGTTCCCTCTCCAGTGCGGAATGGATCTTGGGTACCTTCTGGACAGTCTCCCCAGGGGATGTCAAGTCCCCTCGTCCTCGAGTGAGGCATGCATCGTGCCCTTTCCTTTCCCGAGCTGTAGCTGCAGTGTCACGCTTCCCTCGCGTGGACAAGGGACCTGTGGCTTTCCTCGAGGCTTCCCACGAGGCTTTCCCCACAGGACACCAAACGTGCCGATCCGGTGTGTGAGTCCGATCCTCGGTTGAAAGTCGAGGCAGTGGAGGAAAAACAGATTTCCCTGGAAATGGATGAGACATTCTGGGGGACTCTGGGAATGGGGCACGACCCCTGGAGTTTCCTCTCGCCTTTCTGTGGAGAGCGGCCTCTTCTTGAGATGCGCGGTAATATCAGGGAATCTTTCCCCACACGCAGGGAAAAGACCCCTCACATCAAGCTAGGAGGGGAAATGGGGCTCCGTTCTGGATGTGGGGGGGACTCTCGTGCTTCTTGCTCGAGTGGAGACGGGTAATGTGGGAACTTCTTGAGTTGTGCAGCAAGGTTTGTGAACGACCCTCGAAGTTCCAGAGGTTAGATGTGATTAGCCTCGAAGAATCGCGTCAACGAAACGGGCCTCAATTCGCCTGAAGGGAAGAATCCCTGATTTTTCTCGAGTGTATGTGGCAGGTGCCTCTCAAGTTAACGAAACGGGCGACCTCAGGGACCCTCTCTGCGGCCTTCAAGGAAAGCCGGACCTCATGCGAGTGTTGCTCAAGTGCTCTCCGGATTCCTCCTCGACGTAGATGCCGAGCGCCTAAGACCTTGTCTTGAGTCGGTGCCTGGAATCCCGTGAGGATTCCTTTTCAGTGCTGACCATTGATCTTGGCTAAATTATGTGAGTCTCCCGAGGGGAGTCATCCCTCGTCTCAGTGGGGGCATGCAACGTGCGCATGTCCCTTCACCAAGCGTAAGCAGCAAGTGTCCACGCTACCTTCGCGTGATAAGGGAATCTGCCGGCTTTCCCTCGAGGCTTTCCGCACGAGGGCTTCCCACACGGGCGTGGTCCACGTGCCACCGGGTGGTGATCGATCCTCGCTTGAAAGGTGAGGCAGTGGCAAGGGAAAACAAGTTTTCCTGGAATGGAACCCTCCGGAAAGACCATCTGGGGGACTCTGAGAATGGTGGTACGACTCCTGGAAGTTCTCCTCCGCCTTTCTGTGGAAAGCGACCTCCTTCCTTGAGATGCGAACGGGGAAACGCCGGAATCTGTCCGACAACCGCAGGGAAAGAATCCTCCTCTCGAGCTAGAAAGGTCGGAGCGGACTGCTCTGGATTGTGGATGGGAAACTCTCGTGCTCTCCTCGAGTGGCAACAGGGTTAATGTCGGGGGAACTTCTTGAGGTTGAAGCCAAGGGTGGTGAGGAACCTTTTGGAACAGTCAGCAGTTTAGGTGTGAATTAAGCATCGAGACAACCTCAGCGGAAAATGGCCCTCATCTCCGCCCTTGGGAGGGGAGAACCACCTTGGATTTTCTGGAAGTTGTGGCAAGTTGCTCTCGACTAACGACGGGGACTCAGGGACCCCGCTCTGGTCCCGCCTCAGGTAAAGGCCAGTCCCCATGCGAGTTTTGCTCGAGGCCTCTTGGGATTCCCTCCTCCCGTTAATTGCGGGGCCAAGCCCTTGTGTGGAGTCGGTGCTTGGAAACTGAAAGGATTCCCTTGTCTGCAGTGCCGACATGTATCTCCTTGGCGAACGTCCGGAGTCTCCCAGTGGGAGTCCAGTCCTCGTCTTCCGAGTGGGGGCAAATGCACGTGAGCTTTGTCCGTCCCGTGAGCTTGTAGCAGCAGTTTGTCCACGCTTCCCTTCGCGTTGGATCAGAGGTTATCTGTGGCTTTCCCAAGAGGCTTTCCCCACAGGGCTGCCAGCGTGCCACCTGTGGTTGTGAGTCGATCCTCGCTTTGAAAGTCCGAGGCCAGTGCAGGGAAAAAGAGTTTCCCTGAATAGACTGAGACATCTGGGGGACTCAAGGGAAATGGGTGGCAACGACCCCTGGAGTTCCTCTCGCCTTTCCCGTGGAGAGTGCTCCCTCGTGAGATGCGATTGGGACACCAGAAATTGGGTGTTCCCGACCTCGACAGCAGGGAAAGGATCCCTCCTCTCGGAATAAGGAGGCGGAATCGGGCTCTTCTGGGTGTGGGCTGACTCTCGTGCTTCCCTCTCCGAGTGTAGACGGGTATGTCCGGGGAACTTCTTGGAAGTTTTGCCGAGCAAGGGGTGTGAAGGACCTCTTTTGAAGTTCCAGGATTGTTAGATGTGTATTAGCCAAAACGGCTCAGCGGAAATGGGCCCTCAATCTCGCCTGAGGTGGAGATAACCTCCTGGAATTCTCTAGTTTGCGAAGGTTGCTGTGGGACTTAAAAGAATGGGGACCGTCAGGGACCCGCTTCCTGGTGGCCTCAAGGAAAGGTCAGGCTCCATGCGGAGTTGCTCGGGGCCTCTCGGGATTCCGTCACTCCCGGTCGATGCCGCTGGCGCCTTAAGACTTGGTGTGGGAGCGGTGGCCGGAACCTGAAGAATACCTACAGTGCTTACATGGATCTTGGGGTACTTCTGGAGCCTTCCCAGGTTGATCAAGTCCTCAATATCTATTGGGGGCATGCGATGTGCAAAATTTCTCCGGAGCTTGTACTAGCAGTGTCACTGCTTCCCTTCCGCGTGGATCCCAGGAATCTGTGGCTTTTCGCTGGAGGCTTTCCCCACGAGCTTTGTTCCCACAGGCCCTTTCCCACAGGGTGTCCCACTGTGCCACCGTGGGTGAGTCAATCCTCGGCTTGAAAAGTCGAGGCAGTGCAAGGGAAAACAGGTTTCCCTGGAATGGACTGAGACATCAACAGGCGACTCTGGGAAGGTGGCATTGAACCTGGAGTTCCTCTCGTCTTTCGCCTAACGTGGGAGAGCGAACTCCTCTAGTGAGATGCGACCGGAACGCTGGGAATTCTTTCCCACCTCGCAGGGAAAGGAATCCTCCTTCGAGCTAGGAAGGCCGGAAACGGGGCTCCTCTGGATGTGCCGGGACTCTCCTTTGCTTTTTCCGCCGAGAGGAGACCGGTAATGTCCGGGGGACCTTCTTTGAGTTGGCAGCAAGGGTGTGATAGACCTTTGGAAGTCCAGACGTTTAAATGTGATTAGCCTTGAGACGCCTCAAGCGGAAAGGGGCCCTCAACTCGCCTGGAGGGGAGAACCGTCCCCTGGACTATCTCTAGTTCCGGCCAGGTGCTTTCGACTAACGATGGGGACCTCTAGAAGACCCGCCTCCTGGTTGCCTCAGGTGAGCCCAGTTCCCCATGCGAGTTGGCTCGGGGCCTCTCCGGGATTCCTCTTCCCCTCGGATGCGTTGGGCCCTAAGACTTGAGTGGACTCGGTCCGAAACCTGGATGTCCTCCCAGTGCTTGACATGGACATCTTTGGGGGTACTTCTGGATCCTCCCCAGGTGGAGTCAGTCCTCGTCTCGAAGTGGGATTCTATGCACGTGCGCTTCCTCCCTGAGCTGGTAGCAGCCAAAGTGTCCTATGCTTTCCCTTTCGCTTGGATCAAGGCATCAGGGGCTTTTCCCTGAGGCTTTTCCCACAGGACTGTCCACGTGCCACCGTGGCGTGGGAGTCGAGTTCCTTCGGCTTGAAAAGTCGAGGCAGTGCAAGGGAAAAATCAAGTTTTTCCGCTGGAACTGGGACTGACATCTGGAGGAACTCTGGGAATGGTGGCACGAACCTGAGTTCCCTCTCGCCTTTCCTGTGGAAGAGTCCTCCCTCTTGAGAGATGACCACAGGAAAACGCCGGGAATTCCTTCCCGACCACGCAAAGCGAAAGAGAACCTGTCTCTCGAGCGAAGGGGCGGCAACGGGGCTCCTTCTGGAAGTGGCGTGACTATCGTGCTTCCTTTCGAGTAGAGACGGGTATGTCGGGCAACCTTCGTGAGTTTGCCAGCAAGGGTGGTGAAGGACCGCTTGGAAGTCCAGATGTTTAGGTGTGATTACCCCTCGAGACCCTTCAGAGAAAATAGGCCCTCATCTGCCCTGGAGGGGAGAACCGCATCCTGGAATTTTCTAACGAGTTGTGGGCGGTGCTCTCGACTGTACGACCGTGGACCTCAGGGACTCTCTGGTGGCCTCGAGGAAAAGCCAATCCCCATGCGAGTTGCCTTCAGGGGCCTCTCGGGATTCCCTCTCCCCATCCGATGCCCGGGAGCCGTCAGACCATGTTGGAGTTGGTGTCAGAACTGAGGGTTCCTCTCCTAGTGCTGACATGGATCTTGAGGTACTTCTGGAGTTCTCCCCAGGGAGTCAGTCCTTCGTGCTCGAGTGGGGCATGCACGTTGCGCTCCGTGAGCTGTAGCAGGAGTGTCTCAACGCTTCCCCTTCTCCGGGGATCAAGGGGATCAGGGGCTTTTCCCCTCGAGCTTTCGCCACGAGGATTTTCTACACGAGGCCCTTTTCCCAACAGGCGTCCCAGGACGTGCCACCAATTGATGAGTCGATCCCTCGGCTAGAATGTCGAGGCAGGTCAGGAAAACTGGTTTCCCTGGAATGGACCCTGAGCATCTGGGGGACCTCTGCGGAATGGGTGGCACGACCCTGGTGATTCCTCTCGCACTTTCTTGTGGATGAGCCACCTCCCCCCTGTAGATTCGACGGAACGCCGGAATACTTACTCGACACCCCCCCGACGTAGGGAAAAGGATCCCTCCTCTGGATACTTATGAGGCAGAAACGGGGCCTCCTGGTGTGATGTGGGTCGGGACTCTCGTGCTTTCTCTCTCCGAGTGAAAACGCGGTATGTCGATGGAAACTTCTTGAGTTTGCAGCAAGGGTGGGAAGGACTTTGGAAGTTCCAGAAGTTCAAGGTGTGAGTATCCTCGCGCGAACGCTCTCAGCACCAAATGTACCTCATGGTCGCCTGAAGGGGAGACCAATGGATTTCTCGAAAGTTGCGGGAAGGTACTGTGGGACTAAGGAATGGGGACCGTAGGGACCCGAATCCTGGTGGCCTCAGGTAAAGGTCAAGGCTTCCCAGCCGAGTTTGCTCGGGGGCCCCTCGGGATTCCTCTCCGTCGATGCCTGAGGCGCCCTAACGACCGGTTTGTGTGGAAGTCGGCTAGCCGGAAACCTGAAGAACATACCTCTACAGTGCTACATGGAGTCTTGGGGTACTTCTGAGGTCTTCCCAGGTGATCCCGCAGCTCCCTCATATCTATTGGGGGCATCAATGTGCAGGATGGTTCACTCGCACGGTTGTAAGCAGCAGTGGTCACCTTTCCCCTTCTTCGTGAAACCAGGAATCTGTGGCTTTCCTTGAGCCTTTTGCCACCGAGGCTTGTCCCACGACGGTTTACACCCACGATGGGCACAGTCCCACGTGCACCGTGGTGTGAGTGACCGTCGGCCTTTCCAAGTCGAGGCAGTGCCAGGGAAACAGGTTTCCCTGGAAGTGCGGTGAGACCATCTGGGAACGCTGGCAATGGTGGCACGACCTGGAAGGTTCCATCTCCCGCCTTCCTGGTTTGAGAGCGCCTCCTCTTGAGGAATGGCGACGGTGAACGCGGGCAATTCTTTCCCGCACCGACGCCAGGGAAAGGAAATGACCTCCCTCTCGACTGAGTCCGGGAAACTGGGTCTCCTATCTGGAGTGGGCGGGGACTCTCCGGTGCTTCCTGCTCATGGAGGACGAGGTATGTCGGGAACTCTTGAGTGAAGCAAGGGTGTGAAGGATCGCCCTTTGGAAAGTTTCCAGATATTAGATGTAGATTTAGCCCCTACAGACCGCCTCCGCGGAGAATGGCACTCATCTCGCGCTGGAAGGATAGAAACCCCTGCATTTTTCTCGAGTGCAGGCAGGTGATTCTCGAGCTTACGACGGGAACTCAGGGACCCGCTCTGTGGCCTCGGGAAGGCCAGTTCCCCAGCGAGTGCTCGGGAAGCACTAATTCGGTGTCTTCCAGTCGAGTGCCCGGCCTAAAGACCTCGAGTGGAGTCCCGGGCCGGAACCTGAGGAGTTCCTCTTCATGCTGACAGGATCTTGGGTACTTCTGGATGTCTCCAGGGAGTTCAGTCCAACGTTCTCGAGTGCGCATGAAAGTGGCGCTTTCCCTCCGAGCGTGATGCAGCAGTGTTTCGCTTACCCTTCGCCGTGGATCAAGTGATCCTGTGGCGTTTTCCTCGGAGGCCTTTTTTCCCAGGAGGATTTTCCACGAGGCTGTTGCCCACAGGCTGTCCCACGTCCCCAAATCACGGTGTGAACTGGACCTCGGCTTGAAAGTCGAGGGCCAGTGCAGGAAAAACCAGGTTTCCCCCCTGGAATGGACTGAGGACATCTGGGAACCTTCTGGGAAGGTGCAGCGACCCTGGAGTTTCCTCTAAGCCTTCCTGTCCGCAGAGCGCTGCCACTTGAAATGCGAGCGGGAAAACGCGGGATTCTTTCCCCACCCACGCAGGGAAAGGATCCCTACTCTCGAGCTTAATGTAGCGCGGAAAAACGGGCTACTCGGATGTGGCCGGAACTCTCGTGCTTCCTCCTCCAGTGGAGACGGGGTATGTCGGGAACTCCCATTTGAGTTTTGCCATGCAAGGTGTGAAGGCCCTTTGGGTAATTTCCCGATGTATAGGATGTATTAGGCCTCGAGACGCCCAAGCTGAATGGGCCTCCAATCTCGCGCTGAGGTGAGAAACCCTGGATTTCTTCTGAGTGCCGCAGGTGCTTCGACTTACGACAAGGGACCTCATGGGACCCGCGTCCGGTGGCCTCAGGAAAGGCCATCCCCATGCGAGTTTGCTCGGGGCCCTCTTCGGATTCCTCCTCCGTCGATGCGGGGAAAAGATGTTTGTGAGGAGTCGGTTCCGGAACCAGCTGGAGGATTCATCAACAGTGCTGTACCTGGATAAATGGGTACTTCTGGAGTACCTCCCTCAGGGAGTATCCTACTCTAGATTTGGGGCCGCACTGAGCGCTGTTCCCCCGAGCAGTAGCAGCAGTGTCACGCATTTCCTTCGTGTGGATCAAGGGAATCCTTGTGGCCTTCCCACAAGGCCCTTTTCCCACAGGGCTGTCCCACGTCCCCACCGTGGTGGTGAGGATCGATCTCTCGGGCTTGAAATGTTCGAGGCAGTGAGGGAAAACACTGTTTGCCTTTAAATGGACTGAGGACTCTGGGCGACTCTGGGAAAATGGTGGGCAAACGATACCCAGGAGTTCGTTCCTCGCCTTTCCTGTGGAGAGCGCCGTCCTCTTTGAGAGCAAGGAAACGCCGGGAATCTTCCCGACCACAGAAGGGAAAGTATCCCACCCCTCGTCCGAGCTAGGAGGCGAAACTGGGGCTCCTTGGGATGTGGCGGGACCTCTCGTGCTTCCTCTCTGAGTGGAGGGGTAAATGTCGGGCAACTGCGGGATTGCAGCAAGGGTGTGAAGGCCCCTTGGTAAGTCCAGCCGTTAGATGTGGATTTAGCGCTCGAGACGCCTCAGCGATCGGCCCTCAATCTCGCCTGGGGGGACGAAACTCATGGATTTTCTCGGGAGTTGCGGAAGGTGCTCTCGACTTAGCAACGGGAAAACTCATGGAACTCCCGCCTCTGGTGGCCCTCAGGAAAGGCCAGTCCCCATCATGCGAGTTGCTCGCGGGCCTCTCGGGAATTCCCTTCCTCCCGTTGATGCTGTGGCCTAAAAAGACCCTTGTGTGGGAGTCAGTGTCTGGAAACCTGAGCGATGCTCTCGCAGTCTGACATGGATTTGGGGTAACTCCTGAGTCTCCCTCAAGGGGAGTCAAGTCCTCCTCTCGGTGGGGGCATGCCACGTGTTTCCTCCCGTAGCTGTAAGCAAGCAGTGTCCGGCACTTCCATTCGCGTGGGATCAAAGGGATCTGGGCTTTTCCCTCTAGGCTTTCCACGAGGCTTTCCCCCACGAGGATTTCCCACAAAGGCCTGTCCACGTGCCAAAACGGTGGTGTGAGTCCCCAATCCTCGGGCTTGAAAGTCGAGGGCAGGTGCAGGGAAAACAGGTTTCCCCTGAATGGACTGAGACATCAGGGGGACGCATGGGAATGGTGGCCGACGGAGTTCCTCCTCGCCCCTGTTCCGGTGAGAGCGCTCTCCTCGTTTGAGAATCCACGGGAACGCGGAATTCTTTCCACCACCAGCACGCGGGAAGAGGATCCCTCCTCTCGAACTAAGAGGCGCAAAACGGGCTCCCCTCTGGTGTGGCAGGACTCTCGTGCTTTCTCCTCTAGTGGAGACGGGTAAATGTCGGGAACTTCTTAGAAGTTGAAAGGCAAGGGTGTTGAAGGACCCTTTGAAAGTCCAGATTGTTAGCATGAGAATTAGCCTCGAGACGCCCCTCAGGGGAAAATGGGCCCCTCAATCTCGCGTGGAGAGCAGAACCTCCCCGGAATTCCTCGAGTTGCGGCAGGTGCCTTCGGATAGGAGGAGCGGACTCTCAAGGACCCGCTCTGGGTGGCCTCAGGAAAGGCCAGTTCCCATGTCGAGGTGCTGCGGGGCTTTCGTCGGAGTTCCTTTCCGCGTCAGTTGCCGGGCCCTACGACCCTTGTGAAAGTCCGGGTTCTGGACCTGAGGATTCCTCTCCAGTGCTTACATGGGAATTTTGGGAATACCTTCCTGGAAGTCTCCCCCAGAGCAAGTCAGTCCTGCGTCTCGATTGGGCATGCAGAGCTGCTTCCTCCCGAGCAGTAGCAAGCAGTGTCAACGCTTCCTTCGCGTGGATCAAGGCTGGGCGTTCCACGAAGCGTTGTTTCCCACGAGGCTTTACCCAACGGAGGTTCCCATGTAGGCTTTTCCCAGCAGGGATTTCCCCCTCGTGCACGTGTTTTGTGAGAGAGATCCTCGCTTTGAAGAGAGTCGAGGCAGTGCAGGGAAAACCAGTTTCCCCTGGAATGGAACTGAGACAAGTATCTGGGGACTCTGGAATGTGGCACGACCCTGGAGTGTTCTCTCGCCTTTCCTTGTGGAGAGCGGCCTCCTCTTCGAGATGGGACGGGAAACACGCGGGAATTCTTCCGACCATCGGCAGAAAACGATACCGGCCTTCCTGGAGCTAGGAGGAGAAACGGGGCCTTGGCGGTCTGATGTGGGGCGGAAACTCTCGTGCTTCCGTGGGCTCGATGGAGACGGGTGATGTGTCGGAGGATCCGTTCCTTTGAGGGTGAGTGAGGCAAGGGTGTGAAAACCCTTTTAGTCGGAGAGAGGTTTAGGTGTGATTAGGCCTCGGAGACCGCCTCAAGCGGAAAATGGCTCATCTCGCGGAAAAGGGTAGAACCTCCGGTGGATTTCCTCGAGTTGTGGCATTTGCTCTCGACCTTAACGACGGGGACCTCAGGGACCCGGTCTGGTGGCCTCAAAGAAGGCCAGTCCCATGAGTTGCTCTGGGGCCTCTCGGGAAAAATGTCCCTCTCCGTCGATTGCTGGGCCCGAAGACCTTTGTGTTGCGTCAGTGCTCGGAACCTGAAGGTTTCCCTCGTCAGTGCTGACATGGGATGCTGGAGTATCTTCCGTGGAGTCCTCCCCCAGGGAGTTCCAGTTCCTCGTCTCGAAGGGGGCCATCACGGTGCGCTTTCCTTCCCGAGCTTGTGGCACCGAACGTCGCCGCTCCCCTTGCGCGTGATCAAGGGAATCCGAAGTGGCCTTTCCGCGAGGCTTTCCCACGAAGGCTTTCCCCACGAGGCTTTCCTCACAGGGCTGTTCCAGGAGTGGCCACGTGGGTGTGAGTCGGATCCTTTTCTGCTTAAAAGTTGGAGCAGTTGCAGAAAAGATAAGTTTCTCACTGGAAAGGACTGAGACATCTGGGGGACTCTGGTAATGGTGCACGACCCTGGAGTTACCTCTCGCCTTTACTGGTGGAGAGCGCCTCCTCTTGAGTTGCTAAACGGAATCAACGGGGGGGAAGGCTTTCCCGGAGCCGGACGGGGCAGGGAAAAAGGACCCTGCCCGTGCGAAGTAAGGAAGGCGAAACGGGCTCCGTACTGAATGTGAGACCGGAATGCTCAGTGCGTCCTCTCACGAGGAACGGGTATGGTCCCGGGGAGATTCCTTGGAGTTTGTCAAGCAAGGGGTTGAAGCACCCTTTTGAATTTCCAAGATTAGGTGTGATTGGCCCGAGACGCGCTCAGCGAAAATGGCCCTCAATCTCGCCGGAGGGAGAACCTTCCTGGATTTTTTCTCGAGTTGCGCCGGTGCTCTAACATACTAGGGGACTGTCAGGACCGCGTTGGTGGACCGTCAGGAAAGGCCAGTCCCCTATTTTTTTGCCGATTTGCTCGGGCCTCTCGGGATTTCTCTCCCTTGCTTCGATGCCGGCCTATGAGATCTTTTTTGGAGTGGGTGCCTGAAACCTGAAGGAATTCGCTACAGTGTCTAAACAGATCTTGGGTAACTTCTGGAGTGTTCCCCGGGGAGTGGAGCAGGTCGCCTACATTTCGGAAGTGGAGGAGGCATGCCACCGTGCGATTTCCACCACGTGGACCGTATGCGTGTAAGCACGCAGTGTTCCCACGCTGGTCCGTTCGCAAAAAAGTGGATCAAAAGGATACTCTGTGGCTTGTGTCCCAGTAAAGCGATGTCCATTCCCAACGAGGCCTTTCCCCACGAGGCCTTTCCCACAGGGATTCAACACGGTCCACAGTTGTGTGAAGTCCCGGATCCTCGCTTGAATGTCGAGGCAAGTGCAGGAAAACCGGTTTCTCGTGAACTTCAAAGGGTCCCTTCACACCCTTTGCTGCAGACCTCAACCGAAGTTCCGCGACATCCCGTCTCCCACTCGATAGGAAGCGCGTGAGTCCCCGCCCACATTCAGAGAAAGCCCGCCGTTTCGCCTCCTAGCGTCCGAGAAGGAGGCTCCTTTCCTTGCGTCGTGGGAAAGAATTCCCCCGCGTTTTGCCTGTCGCAGTCTCAGAGAGGAGGCGCTGTCTCCACAGGAATAGGCGAGAGGAACTCCAGGTTTCGTGCCAACCATTCCCCAGAGCCCCCCAGATGTCTCAGTCCCATGCCAGGAAACCTGTTTTCCCTCACTGCCTCTAATTTCAGAAGCGAGATCCGGACTCACAAACCAACGGTGGGCACCGTGGCACAAGCCCTGGGAAAAATTCTGGAAAGCCTCCAGGAAGCCTCAGGGAGAAGCCACAATCCTTTGAACTCACGAGAAGGGAAGCGTGACTACTGCTGCTGACAGCTCGGGAAGGATAAGCGCGGCAGGTGCATGCACCCGCACTGAAGACGAGGACTGACTCCCTGGGAAGACCCAGAAGTAACCAAGACCTCCATTCAAGCACTGGCAGAGGAAACCTCAGGGTTCTTGGCACCGGACGTTCCACACAAGTTCTTAAGGCCCGCAATCCGACTGGGTAGAGGAATCGAGAAGGCCCCCGATGCAATCTGATCGCATGGGGACTGGGCAATTTTCTGAGCCAACCAGGCGGGTCCTGAGATCCCGGACGGTTAAGACGAAGCCACCTGTCGCAACTCGCAGAAATCGCAGAGGTTTCTCCCTCCAGGCCGAGGTGAGGCCATTTCCGCGAGGCAAGCTTGAGGCTATCAACATCTAACATCTTGGAAAGCTTAACAAAGGGTTCCCTCACACCTTGCCTTGCAACTCAAGAAGTTCCCCGACATACCCGTCTCCATTCGAGAGGAAGCACAGAGTCCTCGCCCACAAACAGAGGCAGCCCATTTCCGCTCCTAGCTCGAGAGGAGGAATCCATCGCCCCTGCGTGGGGGAAAGAATCCCGCGTTCCCGTTGCATCTCAAAAAAGAGGCGCTCTCTCACAGAAAAAGGCGAAGGAGAGACTCCAGGGTCGTGCACATTACCAGAAAGAACCCCGACTTCTTCAGTCCAATTTCCAAGGCAACCGTTTCGCTGCACTCTCTCGAACTTTCAGCCCGAGGAATCGAGCGTTCACACACGGTGGCACGGTGGACAGCCCTGTGGGAAAGCCTAAGCTGGAAAGCCTCCGAGGGAAAAGCCACAGAACCATTTGGAATTTGACGCGAAGGGAAGCGCAACAAGCTGCTATCAATAGGAATTGAAAGTCGCACGTGCATCCCCGCCCACTTCGAGACGAGGAACTGGAACTTCGCTGGGGAGACTCCAGAAGTACCCCAGATCCATTGTTAGCAACTTGAAAGGGAATCCTCAGGTTCCGCTACCGACTCCACGCAAGGTCTTAGGTCGCCCTGGCATCGACGCGGATGGTATAATCCCCGTGGAGGGCCCCCGAGCAACTCACCGCATGGGACTGGCCTTTCTGAGCCACCAAGAGGGTTCGCTGAGGTTCCCCGTGATAAGTCGAGAAGGACCTGCCGCGCAACCGAGAAAATCAAGGAGGTGTTTCTCCCTCCAAGGCGAGAATGAGGCCCATTTTCCGCTGAGCCGTCTCGAGGCTAATCAACACCTAACCGTCGGGAACCTTCCAAAGCGGTCCTCAAACCTTGCTGCATACTCAAGAAGTTCCCGACAGTACCGTCTCCCCTCGAGAAGAAGCTCGAGAAGAGGGTTCCCGAGCACATCCAGAGGAGACAGTTGTTGCCTCCTCCTAGCTCGAAGAGGAGGATCCTGTTCCCTGCGTGGTCGGGAAAGTAGATTTCCCGCTTTCCCGTCGCTTTCTCAAAGAGGAGGCGCCTTCTCCACAGGAAATGGCGAGAGGACATTCAGGGTCCGTGCCACCATCACAGAGTCCCCCAAATGTCTCAAGTCCAGATTCCAAGGGAAAACTGTTTCCCTGCACTGCATCGACTTTGAAGCCGAGGATCGACTCACACCACGGGGCACTGGTGGGACAGCCCTGTGGGGAAAACTTCCGTGTGAAAGCCTCCTGTGAAAAGCCTCAAGGGAAAAGCGCACAGAATCCCTTTGATCCACGCGAAGGGAAGCGGTGGATACGCTGCTACAAGCGTTGGGAGGAAAGTCGGCACGTGCATGCCCCCAAACCTCGAGAACGAGGACTGGCTCTCCCGGGAGACTCCAGAATACCCCAAGATTCATGTCAGCACTGGAGAGGAAATCCGCTCAGGTTCCGCAACAACTCCAACACTAGGTCTTAGGCACCAGCAATCGACGAGGGAATCCCAGAAACCCCAAGGTAAACTCGCATGGGAACTGGCCCTTTCCTGATGCCAGCATGGCGGTCCCCTGAGGTCCGCCGTCCGAAGTCGAGAGCACACAGCCGCAAACTCGAGAAAGATCCAGGAGGTTCTCCCTCCAACGAGATGAGGCCCCTTTTCCGCTGAGGCTCTCCGAGGGGTCTAATCACACCTAAAACTCTGGAACTTCCCAAAAGGGTTCCCTTCACGACCCTGTTGGCTGCAACTCAAAAAGTTGTCCCCGACATTACGCCGTCTGCACTCCGAGAGGAAGCACGAGAGTCCGCCCAGCATCCAGAGGAAGCCCGGTTCGCTCCTAAGGCTCGGCCTAGGGCAGTCCTTTCCCTGCGTTGTCGGGAGGAATTCCCCCGTGTTCCCGTCGCATCTCACGAGGAAGGCGCTCTCCACAGTGAAAGGCGAGACGAACCCCAGGTCGTGCAATCCATTCCCCCGAGTAGCCCCAGAATATCTCAAAGTCCATTTCCAGGGAGAACCTTTTTTAGCCTGCACTGCCTCGACTTTCAAGCGAGGAATCGACTCCACAGCCCACGGTGGTGACTTGGGACAGCCCTAGTGGAAAGCCTCGTGGACCTCGTGGGAATGCCCTCGAAGGGAATGCAAGATCCGCCCTTGATCCACGCGACCGGGACAACGCGCAAGAACTGCTGCTACAGCTCGGAAGGAAAGAGCACGTGCAATGCCCCACTCTCGAGACGAGGACGACTCCGCTGGGAGACAACAGAATAAACCCCAAGATCCATTGTCCAGCACTGGGAGAGGAAATCCTCAGGTTTGGCAACCGACTCCACACAAGGATCCTTAGGCCCCCGCGCATCGACGGGAAAGGAATCCCGAAGAGCCTCCGAGCAACATTGCGCGTGGGTAACTTGGCCTCCCTGAGGCCTCCAGAGCGGGTCCCCTGAGACCCATTACAAGCGAGAGCAACCTTGCTCGAAAGTCAGAGACAAATCCAGGAGGTCTCCCCCAGCGGAGAGTAGGACCATTTCCGCGATCTGAGAGCGTCTCTTCCAGGCTGAAGTCGATCGATCGACAACTAACTCTGGAACTCCAAAAGGGTCCTTTGCACACCCTGCTGAAAACTCAAGAAGTACCCGGAACCACTTTACCGCGTCTCCTCAAAGAGAAAGCACGAGAGTTCCGGCCCACTCCAGTAGGCAGCCCCGTTTCTGCTCATAGCTTCGAAACACGGGGATCCTAGCGTTTCCCAGGCGGTGGTTCGGAAAGAATTCCGGCATTCTTCGGCAACTCATAGAGCAGTGTTGCTCTTCCCACAAAAAGGCGAGAGGAACCAGGTTCGGCCA
>NW_017192399.1:0-10300 GCF_001704415.2 Capra hircus
CAGGCTCCAGTCCCCTGGCTGGGGTTTTCAGCCCCGCACACACGGAGGCTGATTCCTTGGGTGCCCAGAAAGTGTATGACAGACGTAGGTTCCCTAGCACTCTCCTCCCCAGCAGAGACATGTGCAGGTGTTTGGGGCCTGATCCTGCGTGTCTGGGTTCCTGCCCACAGCCCCAACTCAGGGGAAGCAGCCCCTGAGGCAAGACCTGCTGGAGGAGCCCTGCGCCCCCGCCTGATAGGCGAGTGCACAGCCAGCAGGGAAGCGAGCCTCCTCGGGGGAAGAGGAGGCAGCAAGTCCCCGTCAAGCTGAAATCCCTGCTTACACGAAGCTAAGTGCGACTCCAGTACGGCAGATCTCTAGCTCTGTTCAGAGGCCCGATCTGGCAGAGTTCCTGGCACCAAGATGCTCTGCCATAGGCGAGCCTTGCGCAGACTTGCCTTGCTTTAAGGCTCCCTCCCCAGGAAGGAGCAGGCTGTGTGAGGCTCGGGAAACGCCACTGGCGCCTTCCTGGCTTCAGCTCTACCCCTGCCTTGCCTTTGCACTTAGGTCCCAAGCGTCCTTGAGGAGGGCTTAGGGGCTGGTGGGTTGCACACTGCCAAGGGCTCCAGCAGTGAAAGCTCTGTCAGAGGGAAGCGAAGGGCAACAGCAGGGCTCCTTCAGCGGTTCCTTGGCCGCCCAGACAAAGCTCCGCACGGAGAGCACCAGGTTCCAAGGGCCCCTGGCTGGGTTTTGCATCCCCACACTCCCAGAGGCTGACTCCGTGGGTGCCTAGAAAGTGTGTGAGAGACGTAGGTTCCCTAGCACTCTCCTCCCCAGCAGAGACATGTGCAGGTGGTTGGGGCCTTATCCTGCGTGTCTGGGTTCCCGCCCACAGCCTCAACTCAGGGGAAGCAGCCCCTGAGGCAAGACCTGCTGGAGGAGCCCTGCGCGCCCCCTGATAGGCGAGAGCACAGCCAGCAGTGTAGCGAGCCTCCTCGGGAGAAGAGGAGGCAGCCGAGCCCAGTCAAGAGGAAAGCCCTGCTTGCACGGAGCTAAGTGGGCCTCCAGTACGGCAGAGCTCTAGCTCTGCTCAGAGCCCCGATCTGGCAGAGTTTCTGGCGCGAGGCTCGGCCGGGGGCTCGCCTTGCCCAGACTTGCCTTGCTTTTAGGCTCCCTCCCCAGGAAGGAGCTGTCTGAGCGAGCCCTGGGAGACGCCACTGGTGCCTTCCTTGCCTCAGCTCCAATCCTGCCTTGCCTTTGCACATAGGTGCCAGGCGTGTTGGGGAGGGCTTAGGGGGTGGTGGGTTGCACACTGCCAAGGGCTTCAGCAGTGAGAGCTCTGTCAGAGGGAAGGGAAGGGCAACTGCAGGGCTCCTCCAGCGGTTTCTAGGCCGCCTAGAATCAGCGCCGCACCGAGAGCACCAGGCTCCCAGGGCCCCTGGCTGGGGTTTTCAGCCCCGCACACACGGAGGCTGATTCCTTGGGTGCCCAGAAAGTGTATGACAGACGTAGGTTTCCCTAGCACTCTCCTCCCCAGCAGAGACATGTGCAGGTGTTGGGGCCTGATCCTGCGTGTCTGGGTTCCTGCCCACAGCCCCAACTCAGGGGAAGCAGCCCCTGAGGCAAGACCTGCTGGAGGAGCCCTGCGCCCCCGCCTGATAGGCGAGTGCACAGCCAGCAGGGAAGCGAGCCTCCTCGGGGGAAGAGGAGGCAGCCCAGCCCCGTCAAGTTGAAAGCCCTGCTTGCACGGAGCTAAGTGCGCCTCCAGTACGGCAGAGCTCTAGCTCTGCTCAGAGCCCCGATCTGGCAGAGTTCCTGGCGCGAGGCTGCTCTGCCGGGGGCTAGCCTTGCCCAGACTTGCCTTGCTTTTAGGCTGCCTCTCCAGGAAGGAGCAGGCAGCAGGAGCCTGGGAGTCGCCACTGGCGCCTTTCTTGCCTCAGCTCCAATCCTGCTTGCCTTTGCACTTAGGGTCCCAGTCCTCCTTAAGGAGAGCTTAGGGGCTGGTGGGTTGCACACTGCCAGGGCTCCAGCAGTGAGAATTCTGTCAGAGGGAAGGGAAGGGCAACTGCAGGGCTCCTCCAGCGGTTGCTTGGCCGCCCAGATTCAGCGCCACACGGAGAGCACCAGGCTCCCAGGTCCCCTGGCTGGGGTTTTTCAGCCCGCACACACGGAGGCTGATTCCTTGGGTGCCCAGAAAGTGTATGACAGACGTAGGTTTCCCTAGCACTCTCCTCCCCAGCAGAGACATGTGCAGGTGTTTGGGGCCTGATCCTGCGTGTCTGGGTTCCTGCCCACAGCCCCAACTCAGGGGAAGCAGCCCCTGAGGCAAGACCTGCTGGAGGAGCCCTGCGCCCCCGCCTGATAGGCGAGTGCACAGCCAGCAGGGAAGCGAGCCTCCTCGGGGGAAGAGGAGGCAGCAAGTCCCCGTCAAGCTGAAATCCCTGCTTACACGAAGCTAAGTGCGACTCCAGTACGGCAGATCTCTAGCTCTGTTCAGAGGCCCGATCTGGCAGAGTTCCTGGCACCAAGATGCTCTGCCATAGGCGAGCCTTGCGCAGACTTGCCTTGCTTTAAGGCTCCCTCCCCAGGAAGGAGCAGGCTGTGTGAGGCTCGGAAACGCCACTGGCGCCTTCCTGGCTTCAGCTCTACCCCTGCCTTGCCTTTGCACTTAGGTCCCAAGCGTCCTTGAGGAGGGCTTAGGGGCTGGTGGGTTGCACACTGCCAAGGGCTCCAGCAGTGAAAGCTCTGTCAGAGGGAAGCGAAGGGCAACAGCAGGGCTCCTTCAGCGGTTCCTTGGCCGCCCAGACAAAGCTCCGCACGGAGAGCACCAGGTTCCAAGGGCCCCTGGCTGGGTTTTGCATCCCCACACTCCCAGAGGCTGACTCCGTGGGTGCCTAGAAAGTGTGTGAGAGACGTAGGTTCCCTAGCACTCTCCTCCCCAGCAGAGACATGTGCAGGTGGTTGGGGCCTTATCCTGCGTGTCTGGGTTCCCGCCCACAGCCTCAACTCAGGGGAAGCAGCCCCTGAGGCAAGACCTGCTGGAGGAGCCCTGCGCGCCCGCCTGATAGGCGAGAGCACAGCCAGCAGTGTAGCGAGCCTCCTCGGGAGAAGAGGAGGCAGCCGAGCCCAGTCAAGAGGAAAGCCCTGCTTGCACGGAGCTAAGTGGGCCTCCAGTACGGCAGAGCTCTAGCTCTGCTCAGAGCCCCGATCTGGCAGAGTTTCTGGCGCGAGGCTGCTCGGCCGGGGGCTCGCCTTGCCCAGACTTGCCTTGCTTTTAGGCTCCCTCCCCAGGAAGGAGCTGTCTGAGCGAGCCTGGGAGACGCCACTGGTGCCTTCCTTGCCTCAGCTCCAATCCTGCCTTGCCTTTGCACATAGGTGCCAGGCGTCGTTGGGGAGGGCTTAGGGGGTGGTGGGTTGCACACTGCCAAGGGCTTCAGCAGTGAGAGCTCTGTCAGAGGGAAGGGAAGGGCAACTGCAGGGCTCCTCCAGCGGTTTCTAGGCCGCCTAGAATCAGCGCCGCACCGAGAGCACCAGGCTCCCAGGGCCCCTGGCTGGGGTTTTCAGCCCCGCACACACGGAGGCTGATTCCTTGGGTGCCCAGAAAGTGTATGACAGACGTAGGTTCCCTAGCACTCTCCTCCCCAGCAGAGACATGTGCAGGTGGTTTGGGGCCTGATCCTGCGTGTCTGGGTTCCTGCCCACAGCCCCAACTCAGGGGAAGCAGCCCCTGAGGCAAGACCTGCTGGAGGAGCCCTGCGCCCCCGCCTGATAGGCGAGTGCACAGCCAGCAGGGAAGCGAGCCTCCTCGGGGGAAGAGGAGGCAGCCCAGCCCCGTCAAGTTGAAAGCCCTGCTTGCACGGAGCTAAGTGCGCCTCCAGTACGGCAGAGCTCTAGCTCTGCTCAGAGCCCCGATCTGGCAGAGTTCCTGGCGCGAGGCTGCTCTGCCGGGGGCTAGCCTTGCCCAGACTTGCCTTGCTTTTAGGCTGCCTCTCCAGGAAGGAGCAGGCAGCAGGAGCCTGGGAGTCGCCACTGGCGCCTTTCTTGCCTCAGCTCCAATCCTGCCTTGCCTTTGCACTTAGGTCCCAGTCCTCCTTAAGGAGAGCTTAGGGGCTGGTGGGTTGCACACTGCCAAGGGCTCCAGCAGTGAGAATTCTGTCAGAGGGAAGGGAAGGGCAACTGCAGGGCTCCTCCAGCGGTTGCTTGGCCGCCCAGATTCAGCGCCACACGGAGAGCACCAGGCTCCCAGGGTCCCCTGGCTGGGGTTTTCAGCCCCGCACACACGGAGGCTGATTCCTTGGGTGCCCAGAAAGTGTATGACAGACGTAGGTTCCCTAGCACTCTCCTCCCCAGCAGAGACATGTGCAGGTGTTTGGGGCCTGATCCTGCGTGTCTGGGTTCCTGCCCACAGCCCCAACTCAGGGGAAGCAGCCCCTGAGGCAAGACCTGCTGGAGGAGCCCTGCGCCCCCGCCTGATAGGCGAGTGCACAGCCAGCAGGGAAGCGAGCCTCCTCGGGGGAAGAGGAGGCAGCAAGTCCCCGTCAAGCTGAAATCCCTGCTTCCACGAAGCTAAGTGCGACTCCAGTACGGCAGATCTCTAGCTCTGTTCAGAGGCCCGATCTGGCAGAGTTCCTGGCACCAAGATGCTCTGCCATAGGCGAGCCTTGCGCAGACTTGCCTTGCTTTAAGGCTCCCTCCCCAGGAAGGAGCAGGCTGTGTGAGGCTCGGAAACGCCACTGGCGCCTTCCTGGCTTCAGCTCTACCCCTGCCTTGCCTTTGCACTTAGGTCCCAAGCGTCCTTGAGGAGGGCTTAGGGGCTGGTGGGTTGCACACTGCCAAGGGCTCCAGCAGTGAAAGCTCTGTCAGAGGGAAGCGAAGGGCAACAGCAGGGCTCCTTCAGCGGTTCCTTGGCCGCCCAGACAAAGCTCCGCACGGAGAGCACCAGGTTCCAAGGGCCCCTGGCTGGGTTTTGCATCCCCACACTCCAGAGGCTGACTCCGTGGGTGCCTAGAAAGTGTGTGAGAGACGTAGGTTCCCTAGCACTCTCCTCCCCAGCAGAGACATGTGCAGGTGGTTGGGGCCTTATCCTGCGTGTCTGGGTTCCCGCCCACAGCCTCAACTCAGGGGAAGCAGCCCCTGAGGCAAGACCTGCTGGAGGAGCCCTGCGCGCCCGCCTGATAGGCGAGAGCACAGCCAGCAGTGTAGCGAGCCTCCTCGGGAGAAGAGGAGGCAGCCGAGCCCAGTCAAGAGGAAAGCCCTGCTTGCACGGAGCTAAGTGGGCCTCCAGTACGGCAGAGCTCTAGCTCTGCTCAGAGCCCCGATCTGGCAGAGTTTCTGGCGCGAGGCTGCTCGGCCGGGGGCTCGCCTTGCCCAGACTTGCCTTGCTTTTAGGCTCCCTCCCCAGGAAGGAGCTGTCTGAGCGAGCCTGGGAGACGCCACTGGTGCCTTCCTTGCCTCAGCTCCAATCCTGCCTTGCCTTTGCACATAGGTGCCAGGCGTCGTTGGGGAGGGCTTAGGGGGTGGTGGGTTGCACACTGCCAAGGGCTTCAGCAGTGAGAGCTCTGTCAGAGGGAAGGGAAGGGCAACTGCAGGGCTCCTCCAGCGGTTTCTAGGCCGCCTAGAATCAGCGCCGCACCGAGAGCACCAGGCTCCCAGGGCCCCTGGCTGGGGTTTTCAGCCCCGCACACACGGAGGCTGATTCCTTGGGTGCCCAGAAAGTGTATGACAGACGTAGGTTCCCTAGCACTCTCCTCCCCAGCAGAGACATGTGCAGGTGGTTGGGGCCTGATCCTGCGTGTCTGGGTTCCTGCCCACAGCCCCAACTCAGGGGAAGCAGCCCCTGAGGCAAGACCTGCTGGAGGAGCCCTGCGCCCCCGCCTGATAGGCGAGTGCACAGCCAGCAGGGAAGCGAGCCTCCTCGGGGGAAGAGGAGGCAGCCCAGCCCCGTCAAGTTGAAAGCCCTGCTTGCACGGAGCTAAGTGCGCCTCCAGTACGGCAGAGCTCTAGCTCTGCTCAGAGCCCCGATCTGGCAGAGTTCCTGGCGCGAGGCTGCTCTGCCGGGGGCTAGCCTTGCCCAGACTTGCCTTGCTTTTAGGCTGCCTCTCCAGGAAGGAGCAGGCAGCAGGAGCCTGGGAGTCGCCACTGGCGCCTTTCTTGCCTCAGCTCCAATCCTGCCTTGCCTTTGCACTTAGGTCCCAGTCCTCCTTAAGGAGAGCTTAGGGGCTGGTGGGTTGCACACTGCCAAGGGCTCCAGCAGTGAGAATTCTGTCAGAGGGAAGGGAAGGGCAACTGCAGGGCTCCTCCAGCGGTTGCTTGGCCGCCCAGATTCAGCGCCACACGGAGAGCACCAGGCTCCCAGGTCCCCTGGCTGGGGTTTTCAGCCCCGCACACACGGAGGCTGATTCCTTGGGTGCCCAGAAAGTGTATGACAGACGTAGGTTCCCTAGCACTCTCCTCCCCAGCAGAGACATGTGCAGGTGTTTGGGGCCTGATCCTGCGTGTCTGGGTTCCTGCCCACAGCCCCAACTCAGGGGAAGCAGCCCCTGAGGCAAGACCTGCTGGAGGAGCCCTGCGCCCCCGCCTGATAGGCGAGTGCACAGCCAGCAGGGAAGCGAGCCTCCTCGGGGGAAGAGGAGGCAGCAAGTCCCCGTCAAGCTGAAATCCCTGCTTCCACGAAGCTAAGTGCGACTCCAGTACGGCAGATCTCTAGCTCTGTTCAGAGGCCCGATCTGGCAGAGTTCCTGGCACCAAGATGCTCTGCCATAGGCGAGCCTTGCGCAGACTTGCCTTGCTTTAAGGCTCCCTCCCCAGGAAGGAGCAGGCTGTGTGAGGCTCGGAAACGCCACTGGCGCCTTCCTGGCTTCAGCTCTACCCCTGCCTTGCCTTTGCACTTAGGTCCCAAGCGTCCTTGAGGAGGGCTTAGGGGCTGGTGGGTTGCACACTGCCAAGGGCTCCAGCAGTGAAAGCTCTGTCAGAGGGAAGCGAAGGGCAACAGCAGGGCTCCTTCAGCGGTTCCTTGGCCGCCCAGACAAAGCTCCGCACGGAGAGCACCAGGTTCCAAGGGCCCCTGGCTGGGTTTTGCATCCCCACACTCCCAGAGGCTGACTCCGTGGGTGCCTAGAAAGTGTGTGAGAGACGTAGGTTCCCTAGCACTCTCCTCCCCAGCAGAGACATGTGCAGGTGGTTGGGGCCTTATCCTGCGTGTCTGGGTTCCCGCCCACAGCCTCAACTCAGGGGAAGCAGCCCCTGAGGCAAGACCTGCTGGAGGAGCCCTGCGCGCCCGCCTGATAGGCGAGAGCACAGCCAGCAGTGTAGCGAGCCTCCTCGGGAGAAGAGGAGGCAGCCGAGCCCAGTCAAGAGGAAAGCCCTGCTTGCACGGAGCTAAGTGGGCCTCCAGTACGGCAGAGCTCTAGCTCTGCTCAGAGCCCCGATCTGGCAGAGTTTCTGGCGCGAGGCTGCTCGGCCGGGGGCTCGCCTTGCCCAGACTTGCCTTGCTTTTAGGCTCCCTCCCCAGGAAGGAGCTGTCTGAGCGAGCCTGGGAGACGCCACTGGTGCCTTCCTTGCCTCAGCTCCAATCCTGCCTTGCCTTTGCACATAGGTGCCAGGCGTCGTTGGGGAGGGCTTAGGGGGTGGTGGGTTGCACACTGCCAAGGGCTTCAGCAGTGAGAGCTCTGTCAGAGGGAAGGGAAGGGCAACTGCAGGGCTCCTCCAGCGGTTTCTAGGCCGCCTAGAATCAGCGCCGCACCGAGAGCACCAGGCTCCCAGGGCCCCTGGCTGGGGTTTTCAGCCCCGCACACACGGAGGCTGATTCCTTGGGTGCCCAGAAAGTGTATGACAGACGTAGGTTCCCTAGCACTCTCCTCCCCAGCAGAGACATGTGCAGGTGGTTGGGGCCTGATCCTGCGTGTCTGGGTTCCTGCCCACAGCCCCAACTCAGGGGAAGCAGCCCCTGAGGCAAGACCTGCTGGAGGAGCCCTGCGCCCCCGCCTGATAGGCGAGTGCACAGCCAGCAGGGAAGCGAGCCTCCTCGGGGGAAGAGGAGGCAGCCCAGCCCCGTCAAGTTGAAAGCCCTGCTTGCACGGAGCTAAGTGCGCCTCCAGTACGGCAGAGCTCTAGCTCTGCTCAGAGCCCCGATCTGGCAGAGTTCCTGGCGCGAGGCTGCTCTGCCGGGGGCTAGCCTTGCCCAGACTTGCCTTGCTTTTAGGCTGCCTCTCCAGGAAGGAGCAGGCAGCAGCGAGCCTGGGAGTCGCCACTGGCGCCTTTCTTGCCTCAGCTCCAATCCTGCCTTGCCTTTGCACTTAGGTCCCAGTCCTCCTTAAGGAGAGCTTAGGGGCTGGTGGGTTGCACACTGCCAAGGGCTCCAGCAGTGAGAATTCTGTCAGAGGGAAGGGAAGGGCAACTGCAGGGCTCCTCCAGCGGTTGCTTGGCCGCCCAGATTCAGCGCCACACGGAGAGCACCAGGCTCCCAGGCCCCTGGCTGGGGTTTTCAGCCCCGCACACACGGAGGCTGATTCCTTGGGTGCCCAGAAAGTGTATGACAGACGTAGGTTCCCTAGCACTCTCCTCCCCAGCAGAGACATGTGCAGGTGTTTGGGGCCTGATCCTGCGTGTCTGGGTTCCTGCCCACAGCCCCAACTCAGGGGAAGCAGCCCCTGAGGCAAGACCTGCTGGAGGAGCCCTGCGCCCCCGCCTGATAGGCGAGTGCACAGCCAGCAGGGAAGCGAGCCTCCTCGGGGGAAGAGGAGGCAGCAAGTCCCGTCAAGCTGAAATCCCTGCTTACACGAAGCTAAGTGCGACTCCAGTACGGCAGATCTCTAGCTCTGTTCAGAGGCCCGATCTGGCAGAGTTTCCTGGCACCAAGATGCTCTGCCATAGGCGAGCCTTGCGCAGACTTGCCTTGCTTTAAGGCTCCCTCCCAGGAAGGAGCAGGCTGTGTGAGGCTCGGAAACGCCACTGGCGCCTTCCTGGCTTCAGCTCTACCCCTGCCTTGCCTTTGCACTTAGGTCCCAAGCGTCCTTGAGGAGGCTTAGGGCTGGTGGGTTGCACACTGCCAAGGGCTCCAGCAGTGAAAGCTCTGTCAGAGGGAAGCGAAGGGCAACAGCAGGGCTCCTTCAGCGGTTCCTTGGCCGCCCAGACAAAGCTCCGCACGGAGAGCACCAGGTTCCAAGGGCCCCTGGCTGGGTTTTGCATCCCCACACTCCCAGAGGCTGACTCCGTGGTGCCTAGAAAGTGTGTGAGAGACGTAGGTTCCCTAGCACTCTCCTCCCCAGCAGAGACATGTGCAGGTGGTTGGGCCTTATCCTGCGTGTCTGGGTTCCCGCCCACAGCCTCAACTCAGGGGAAGCAGCCCCTGAGGCAAGACCTGCTGGAGGAGCCCTGCGCGCCCGCCTGATAGGCGAGAGCACAGCCAGCAGTGTAGCGAGCCTCGGGAGAAGAGGAGGCAGCCGAGCCCAGTCAAGAGGAAAGCCCTGCTTGCACGGAGCTAAGTGGCCTCCAGTACGGCAGAGCTCTAGCTCTGCTCAGAGCCCCGATCTGGCAGAGTTCTGGCGCGAGGCTGCTCGGCCGGGGGCTCGCCTTGCCCAGACTTGCCTTGCTTTTAGGCTCCCCTCCCCAGGAAGGAGCTGTCTGAGCGAGCCTGGGAGACGCCACTGGTGCCTTCCTTGCCTCAGCTCCAATCCTGCCTTGCCTTTGCACATAGGTGCCAGGCGTCCTTGGGGAGGGCTTAGGGGTGGTGGGTTGCACACTGCCAAGGGCTTCAGCAGTGAGAGCTCTGTCAGAGGGAAGGGAAGGGCAACTGCAGGGCTCCTCCAGCGGTTTCTAGGCCGCCCGAATCAGCGCGCACCGAGAGCACCAGCTCCCAGGGCCCCTGGCTGGGGTTTTCAGCCCCGCACACACGGAGGCTGATTCCTTGGGCCCAGAAAGTGTATGACAGACGTAGGTTCCCTAGCACTCTCCTCCCCAGCAGAGACATGTGCAGGTGGTTTGGGGCCTGATCCTGCGTGTCTGGGTTCCTGCCCACAGCCCCAACTCAGGGGAAGCAGCCCCTGAGGCAAGACCTGCTGGAGAGCCCTGCGCCCCCCCGCCTGATAGGCGAGTGCACAGCCAGCAGGGGAAGCGAGCCTCCTCGGGGGAAGAGAGGCAGCCCAGCCCCGTCAAGTTGAAAGCCCTGCTTGCACGGAGCTAAGTGCGCCTCCAGTACGGCAGAGCTCTAGCTCTGCTCAGAGCCCGATCTGGCAGAGTTCCTGGCGCGAGCTGCTCTGCCGGGGGCTAGCCTTGCCCAGACTGCCTTGCTTTTAGGCTCCCTCCCCAGGAAGGAGCAGGCAGC
>NW_017192400.1:0-10299 GCF_001704415.2 Capra hircus
TTCCGCTGAGGCCTCTCGAGGCTAAACACATCTAACATCTGGAACTTCCAAAAGGGTCCTTCACACCCTTGCTGCAACTCAAGAAGTTTCCCGACATACCCGTCTCCACTCGAGAGGAAGCACGAGAGTCCCGCCACATCCAGAGGAGCCCCGTTTCGCCTCCTATCGAGAGGAGGGATCCTTTCCCTGCGTGGTCGGGAAAGAATTCCCGGCGTTCCCGTCGCATCTCAAGAGGAGGCGCTCTCCACAGGAAAGGCGAGAGGAACTCCAGGGTCGTGCCACCATTTCCCAGAGTCCCCCAGATGTCTCAGTCCATTCCAGGGAAACCTGTTTTCCCTGCACTGCCTCGACTTTCAAGCCGAGGATCGACTCACACCACGGTGGCACGTGGGACAGCCCTGTGGGAAAGCCTCGTGGGAAAGCCTCGTGGGAAAGCCTCGAGGGAAAGCCACAGATCCCTTGATCCACGCGAAGGGAAGGGTGACACTGCTGCTACAGCTCGGGAGAAAGCGCACGTGCATGCCCCCACTCGAGACGAGGACTGACTCCCCTGGGAGACTCCAGAAGTACCCAAGATCCATGTCAGCACTGGAGAGGAATCCTCAGGTTCCGGCACCGACTCCACACAAGGTCTTAAGCCCGCATCGACGGGAGAGGAATCCCGAGAGGCCCCCGAGCAACTCGCATGGGGACTGGCCTTTCCTGAGGCCACCAGAGGGTCCCTGAGGTCCCCGTCGTAAGTCGAGAGCACCTGCCGCAACTCGAGAAAATCCAGGAGGTTCTCCCCTCCAGGCGAGATGAGGCCATTCCGCTGAGGCTCTCGAGGCTAATCACACCTAACCTCTGGAACTTCCAAAGGGTCCTTCACACCCTTGCTGCAACTCAAGAAGTTCCCCGACATACCCGTCTCCACTCGAGAGGAAGCACGAGAGTCCCGCCACATCCAGAGGAGCCCCTTTTCCGCCTCATAGCTCAGAGGAGGGATCCTTTTCCTGCGGGTCGGGAAAGAATTCCCGGCGTTCCCGTCGCATCTCAAGAGGAGGCGCTCTCCACAGGAAAGGCGAGAGGACTCCAGGGTCGTGCCACCATTCCCAGAGTCCCCCAGATGTCTCAGTCCATTCCAGGAAACCTGTTTTCCCTGCACTGCCCGACTTTCAAGCGAGGAAACTCCACCACGGTGGCACGTGGGCAACCCTGTGGGAAAGCCTCGTGGGAAAGCCTCGAGGAAAAGCCACAGATCCCTTGATCCACGCGAAGGGAAGCGACACTGCTGCTACAGCTCGGAGGAAAGCGCACATGCATGCCCAATCGAGACGAGGACTGACTCCCCTGGGGAGACTCCAGAAGTACCCCAAGATCCATGTCAGCACTGGAGAGGAATCCTCAGGTTCCGGCACCGACTCCACACAAGGTCTTAGGCCCCGGCATCGATGGGAGAGGAATCCCGAGGCCCCCGAGCAACTCGCATGCGGACTGGCCTTTCCTGAGGCCACCAGAGCGGGTCCCTGAGGTCCCTTCGTAAGTCGAGAGCACCTGCCGCAACTCGAGAAAATCCAGGGGATTCTCCCCTCCAGGCGAGATGAGGCCCATTTCCGCTGAGGCATCTCGAGGCTAATCACCATAACCTCTGGAACTTCCAAAGGGTCTTCACACCCTTGCTGCAACTCAAGAAGTTCCCCGACATACCCGTCCCCACTCAGAGGAAGCACGAGAGTCCCGCCCATATCCAGAGGAGCCCCGTTTCCGCCTCATAGCTCGAGAGAGGGATCCTTTCCCTGCGTGGTCGGAAAGAATTCCCGGCGTTCCCTTCGCATCTCAAGAGGAGGCGTTCTCCACAGGAAAGGCGAGAGGAACTCCAGGGTCGTGCACCATTCCCAGAGTCCCCAGATGTCTCAGTCCATTCCAGGGAAAACTGTTTTCCCTGCACTGCCTCGACTTTCAAGCCGAAGATCGACTCACACCACGGTGGCACGTGGGACAGCCCTATGGGGAAGCCTCGTGGGGGAAACCTCGTGGGAAAGCTTCGAGGGAAAATCACAGATCCCTTGATCCTCGCGAAGGAAGGGCAACACTGCTGCTACAGCTCGGGAGGAAAGCGCACGTTCATGCCCCACTCGAGACGAGAACTGACTCCTCAGGGAAGACTCTAGAAGTACCCCAAGATCCATGTCAGCACTGGAGAGGAATCCTCAGGTTCCGCATCGACTCCACACAAACTCTTAGGCCACGGCATCGACGGGAGAGGAATCCCGAGAGGCCCCCAAGCAACTCGCATGGGCACTGGCCTTTTCTGAGGCCCACCAGAGGGGTCCCTGAGGTCCCCATCGTAAGTCGAGAGCACCTGCCGCAACTCGAGAAAATCCAGGAGGTTCTCCACTCCAGGCGAGATGAGGCCCATTTCCGATGAGGTGTCTCGAGGCTAAACACACCTAACCTCTGGAACTTCCAAAGGGTCCTTCACACCCTTGTTGCAACTCAAGAAGTTCCCCGACATACCCGTCTGCACTCGAGAGGAAGCACGAGAGTCCCGCCCACATCCAGAGAGCCCCGTTTCCGCCTCCTAGCTCGAGAGGAGGGATCCTTTCCCTGCGTGGTCGGGAAAGAATTCCCGGCGTTCCCGTCGCATCTCAAGAGGAGGCGCTCTCCACAGGAAAGGCGAGAGGAACTCCAGGGTCGTGCCACATTCCCAGAGTCCCCCAGATGTCTCAGTCCATTCCAGGGAAACCTGTTTTCCCTGCACTGCCTCGACTTTTCAAGCCGAGGATCGACTCACACCACGGTGGCACGTGCGGAAAGCCTCGTGGGAAAGCCTGTGAGAAAGCCTCGAGGGAAAGCCACAGATCCCTTGATCCACGCGAAGGGAAGCATGACACTGCTGCTACAGCTCGGAGGAAAGCGCATGTGCAAACCCCCACTCGAGGCGTGGACTGAGTCCCCTGGGAGACTCCAGAAGTACCCCAAGATCCATGTCAGCACTGGAGAGGAATCCTCAGGTTCCGACACCGACTCCACACAAGGTCTTAGGACCGGCACCTACGGGAGAGGAATCCCGAGAGGCCCCCGAGCAACTCGCATGGGGACTGGCCTTTCCTGAGGCCACCAGAGGGGTCCCTGAGGTCCCCATCGTAAGTCGAGAGCACCTGCCGCAACTCGAGAAAATCCAGGAGGTTCTCCCTCCAGGCGAGATGAGGCCCATTTCCGATGAGGCGTCTCGAGGCTAATCACACCTAACCTCTGGAACTTCCAAAGGGTCCTTCACACCCTTGCTGCAACTCAAGAAGTTCCCCGACATACCCGTCTCCACTGAGGGGAAGCACGAGAGTCCCGCCCACATCCAGAGGAGCCCCGTTTCCGCCTCCTAGCTAGAGGAGGGATCCTTTCCCTGCGTGGTCGGGAAAGAATTCCGGCGTTCCCGTCGCATCTCAAGAGGAGGCGCTCTCCACAGGAAAGGCGAGAGGAACTCCAGGGTCGTGCCACATTCCCAGAGTCCCCCAGATGTCTCAGTCCATTCCAGGGAAACCTGTTTTCCCTGCACTGCCTCGACTTTCAAGCCGAGGATCGACACACCACGGTGGCACGTGGGACAGCCCTGTGGGAAAGCCTCGTGGGAAAGCCACAGATCCCTTGATATACTCGAAGGGAAGCGTGACACTGCTGCTACAGCTCGGGAGGAAAGCGCACGTGCATGCCCCACTCGAGACGAGGACTGACTCCCCTGGGGAGACTCCAGAAGTACCCCAAGATCCATGTCAGCACTGGAGAGGAATCCTCAGGTTCCGGCACCGACTCCACACAAGGTCTTAGGCCCCGGCATCGGGGAGAGGAATCCCGAGAGGCCCCCGAGCAACTCGCATGGGACTGGCCTTTCCTGAGGCCACCAGAGCGGGTCCCTGAGGTCCCTGTCGTAAGTCGAGAGCACCTGCCGCAACTCGAGAAAATCCAGGAGGTTCTCCCTCCAGGCGAGATGAGGCCCATTTCCGCTGAGGCGTCTCGAGGCTAATCACATCTAACATCTGGAACTTCCAAAGGGTCCTTCACACCCTTGCTGCAACTCAAGAAGTTCCCCGACATACCCGTCTCCACTCGAGAGGAAGCACGAGAGTCCGCCCACATCCAGAGGAGACCCGTTTCCGCCTCCTAGCTCGAGAGGAGGGATCCTTTCCCTGCGTGGTGGGGAAAGAATTCCCGCGTTCCCGTCGCATCTCAAGAGGAGGCGCTCTCCACAGGAAAGGCGAGAGGAACTCCAGGGTCGTGCCACCATTCCCAGAGTCCCCAGATGTCTCAGTCCATTCCAGGGAAACCTGTTTTCCCTGCACTGCCTCGACTTTCAAGCCGAGGATCGACTCACACCACGGTGGCACGTGGGACAGCCCTGTGGGAAAGCCTCGTGGGAAAGCCTCGAGGGAAAGCCACAGATCCCTTGATCCACGCGAAGGAAGGTGACACTGCTGCTACAGCTCGGGAGGAAAGCGCACGTGCATGCCCCCACTCGAGACGAGGACTGACTCCCCTGGGAGACTCCAGAAGTACCCCAAGATCCATGTCAGCACTGGAGAGGAATCCTCAGGTTCCGGCACCGACTCCACACAAGGTCTTAGGCCCGGCATCGACGGGAGAGGAATCCCGAGAGGCCCCCGAGCAACTCGCATGGGGACTGGCCTTTCCTGAGGCCACCAGAGCGGGTCCTGAGGTCCCCGTAAGTCGAGAGCACCTGCCGCAACTCGAGAAAATCCAGGAGGTTCTCCCCTCCAGGCGAGATGAGGCCCATTTCGCTGAGGCGTCTCGAGGCTAATCACACCTAACTCTGGAACTTCCAAAGGTCTTCACACCCTTGCTGCAACTCAAGAAGTTCCCCGACATACCCGTCTCCACTCGAGAGGAAGCACGAGAGTCCCGCCCACATCCAGAGGAGCCCCGTTTCCGCCTCCTAGCTCGAGAGGAGGGATCCTTTTCCTGCGTTCGGGAAAGAATTCCCGGTGTTCCCGTCGCATCTCAAGAGGAGGCGCTCCACAGGAAAGGCGAGAGGAACTCCAGGGTCGTGCCACCATTCCCAGAGTCCCCAGATGTCTCAGTCCATTCCAGGAAACCTGTTTTCCCTGCACTGCCTCGATTTCAAGCCGAGGATCGACTCACACCACGGTGGCACGTGGGACAGCCCTGTGGAAACTCGTGGGAAAGCCTCGTGGAAAGCCTCGAGGGAAAGCCACAGATCCCTTGATCACACGAAGGGAAGCGTGACACTGCTGCTACAGCTCGGGAGGAAAGCGCACGTGCATGCCCCCACTCGAGACGAGGACTGACTCCCTGGGGAGACTCCAGAAGTACCCCAAGATCCATGTCAGCACTGGAGAGGAATCCTCAGGTTCCGGCACCGACTCCACACAAAGTCTTAGGCCCCGCATCGACGGAGAGGAATCCGAGAGGCCCCGAGCAACTCGCATGGGGACTGGCCTTTCCTGAGGCCACCAGAGCGGGTCCCTGAGGTCCCTTCGTAAGTCGAGAGCACCTGCCACAACTCGAGAAAATCCAGGAGGTTCTCCCCTCCAGGCGAGATGAGGCCCATTTCCGCTGAGGTCTCGAGGCTAATCACACATAACCTCTGGAACTTCCAAAGGGTCTTCACACCCTTGCTGCAACTCAAGAAGTTCCCCGACATAGCCGTCCACTCCAGAGGAAGCACGAGAGTCCGCCCATATCCAGAGGAGCCCCGTTTCCGCCTCCTAGCTCGAGAGAGGGATCCTTTCCCTGCGTGGTCGGAAAGAATTCCCGGCGTTCCCTTCGCATCTCAAGAGGAGGCGCTCTCCACAGGAAAGGCGAGAGGAACTCCAGGGTCGTGCCACCATTCCCAGAGTCCCCAGATATCTCAGTCCATTCCAGGGAAAACTGTTTTCCCTGCACTGCCTCGACTTTCAAGCGAAGATCGACTCACACCACGTGCCCTTGGAAAGCCCGAGGAAAGCCCCCTTTATCTCAAGGAAGCATGACACTGCTGCTACAGCTCGGAGGAAAGCGCACGTGCATGCCCCCACTCGAGACGAGGACTGAGTCCCCCTGGGGGAGACTCCAGAAGTACCCCAAGATCCATGTCAGCACTGGAGAGGAATCCTCAGGTTCCCACACCGACTCCACACAAGGTCTTAGGACCGGCATCGACGGGAGAGGAATCCCGAGAGGCCCCGAGCAACTCGCATGGGGACTGGCCTTTCCTGAGGCCACCAGAGCGGGTCCTGAGGTCCCCGTCCTAAGTCGAGAGCACCTGCCGCAACTCGAGAAAATCCAGGAGTTCTCCCCCTCCAGGTGTGATGAGGCCCATTTCTGCTGAGGCGTCTCGAGGCTAATCACACCTAACTCTGGAACTCCAAAGGTTCTTTCACACCTTGCTGCAACTCAAGAAGTTCCCCGACATACCCGTCTCCACTCGAGAGGAAGCAAGAGAGTACCGTAAACATCCAGAGGTGCCCGTTTCCGCCTCATAGCTTGAGAGGAGGGAACCTTTTCCTGCGTGTTCGGGAATGAATTCCCGGGAACATTCCTAAAGTGTCCTCACACCCGCTGCAAACTGCATAGAACGTCCGGCCTCGAATGATCATCACTCCGCGATTTCTCCCATTCTCGTAGATGATGAGAGGCCACCGACGAGTTCCCGCATCATCCAGAGGAGATCCGACTTCTTACGACAGACGACCCTCATAGGCTCGGAGGAGGCGCATCCTTATCCACTCGCTAGGTGGCGACGAACCTAATCCCGCGTTCCCGTCGCATCTCCAATCGAGTGCTTCGCCTCAGGCGGCGAAACAGGCGCAGTGACTCTCCTTCACACGGCGGAAAAGGCGTCAGCAAGACCGTTGCACCTCCTCCGGCGAGGTCGTCCACGATTCCGAGCCGTTTCCCCCATTGTGCCTCATCACCAGGCGAAACTGTTCCCTGCACTGCTCGAACCCTTTTGAATTCCCACGCCTGGGATTCCACTCACACCACTGTGCCACCGTGGACACCCCTGTGGAAACGCTCCCTCCGCTCGGAAAGCCTCCAGGAGAAAGTGCCACAGAGTCCGCCTTGATCCAAGCGACAGGAAACGATGAAACACTGCTGGCCTACCAGTTCGGAGAAATCGCACATGCACCCCCACTCGAGCGCCGGAGGGACTGAGATCCCCTGTGGAACCTCCAGAACGTACCCCCAAAGAATCCACTGTAGCTACTGGAGAGACTCCTGGCAGGTTCCGACAACTGAACTCCCACACCAAGTCTTTGCAACGACCGCGCATCCTACGGGAGAGAATCCCGAAATGCCCGAGCCAACCTCGCATCGTAAGGCATCTGCGGGAGCTTGTGGTAGCTGTCCTGGAGGCCAAGGTCCACGAGCGGTTCCTCTGAGGTCCCGATAAGAGTCGTGTGCCAGAACCTGAGGAATCCTCTCCATGCGGACACGTAGATCTTGGGAGCACCTGCCGCAAACTCAGGAAAATCCAGGAGGTGTCTCCCCTCCTCCAGAGTTGAACTGGCAGCCCCATCTTCTTGCTTGGGAGTCTCCCACAAGGGCGCCCGAGGCTAATCGACGACCACGTCTTAGGTCCTAAATCCCAAGAGCGTTCTTTCACCCCCTTCGCTGCAGACCTCCCAAGATTCGCTCGAGGGCATACCCATCTGCTCACTCCGAGAGGCAAGCACGGAGAATACAGTAACATTGCACCGAGGGGCTGCCCCAGCGCCTTTCCTCGCCCGACCTTTCCCGCTCATATGCTGAGAGGAGGAATCCGTCTTTCTGGAGCAGTCCGGAAAGAGAGCTCTCCTTCGCGCTCTACCCCCCATTCTCCCCTTCTGAGCTCTGCTTCTTGCCTCGCATCTCAAGCTGTCAATCCGTCGATGCACACCAAGAGAAACGATCTGTGGCGTTAGGAATCAAACTCGAAGGCTGTATCCCACGTAGCCTTTCACGGCTTTACCACACAGACTTCCCACGCTGGCACACTCGTGAAACGTGTGAGTCCCCGATCCCTCGGCTTCAAATATCGAGAAGGCCAGGCAGGGAAAGAGGTTCTCCCCTGGAATTGGACTACCCATAACTGGGAACCTCATGTTCGTGCGCGAAGAGAGTGGCTGGCCGAACGAAGGAACCAACTGCCGGATCCTCTCGCCTCCTTGTGTCAGCGATCTCCTCTTGAGCCATCTGAGGAGGCACACCACTGCCGGGAATAATCATTCCCTTAATCACGACAAGGAAAAGGTTCCCTCCTCTCACAGCTATGAGCGCGGAAACGTCCGAACTCAGCGCATCCTACTGCGATCTGTTTAATACGGTACCTCTCTTGCTCTCCAACAATCTCCGGAGTGGGAGGAACGCGCTATGGATCTGGCGGAACTTCTTAAATTGAGTTGCACCCGCCGGAAGGAAGCTCGCTGAGAGAGAACAAACAGTTCTTGTTGCAGGAATTCCAGACGAAATATAAAGCTATCAAGATTCCTGCCTCCAGAACGACCCAGCCAGAAAATGGACAACGCCTCGATCACACCTGAGGAGAACCTCCTGCGATTTCTCTCCGAGTTTGCGGAACAGCAGGCTGTAACCTGTGCCTCTCACTTACGGTTCCTGCCGACCCTCACGAAGCCCGCTTCTGTGCGCCTCAGGATAGACGGCCAAGAATCCCATAAGCGAGTCCTGGCTCCAAGCGGGGCCTCTCGGGATTAACCTCGTCATGCCCCGAGTCTCTGTCCTTGGAACAGACCTTGGTGGAGTCGGCTGTGGGAACCCTGCAGGATTCCTCTCCAGTGCCTGCACATGCGATCTTGCGGCTACTTCCTGGAGTCTCCCCATGGGCGACTCCAGTCCTCCGCTCGAGTGGGCGGTGTTGCACGTCGCTTTCTCCGAGCTGTAGCACAAGTGTCATGCTTCCTTCGCGTTGGATCAGGATCTGTGCCTTTCCCTCGCACGCTTTTCCCAGAGGCTTACCCACAGGCTTCCCACGTCCCACCGTGTGTGAGTCGATCTTCGCGCTTGAAAGTCCAGCAGTGCCAGGAAAAACAGTTTTCCATCGAATCGACTGACGAATCTGTGCGCGACTCTGGGAAATGGTGCACACCCTGGGAGAACAACTATCCATTTGAGACGCCAGAAAAAAAGCAGACAAAAGTCAGCCACCCGAGAGGAACCCATCAACAAAGATCTCTCTCGCCGTTTCCTGACCGAGACACCCCCCTCCTATCGTAAGACGCGCAACGGAACGCATCCGCTGAATGTTTCCGATCCACCACGCGGAAAGGTTATCTACCTGCTCTCGAGCCTATGAGCGAAAAGACGGGGCTCCTTTGATTATCGCCGGGGAGCGGGGCCCGCCCGGGCCAGCGCCGGCCGTGCGCGTGGGCCGGACAACGCCGGACGGCGCGAAGGGACATCAAATCGCTCTGCAATTGACCTTCTGGTTCATTGGGGCGGGCTACTAGGACTGTCGGACCGAGACTCTCACTTATAGTTTAGCAAGTGAAGTGTGAAGAGCCAAATTTGGCTTATATGAACTTTCACCAAGAGCATTTATGACCCTCTGACGAACTGTCCAAATTCAAGAGCCCTCGACGTCTATCACCACCCACCCTTGCCTCAACTCAAAAATGCCCGCAACCTCACTGGGAGCCGACCTCAGCGAAAGAGTGAGCGCCTCATCTCTCGCCTGGACGGGGTAGAATCTCCTGATTTCTCTCGATTCCACTAAGCTGTGGCCCAGGTTCGCTCTCGACTTACGACAGCGGACCTCAAGGAACGCCGCCTGCGTGGCCTCACGGTACTAATCAAGCCCTAGCATCAGTCCTGCAGCGAGTTGCTCCGGGCTCTCAGGACCTCTCCCTCTCCGTCAATGACGAGACCTAAGATCTATGTGTGAGTTGGGCCGGCAACCTGAGGATTCCTCCCAGTGCCTGACATGATCTGTCGGGTACCTCTGGAGTCCCTCCCCCCAGTGGGCTTATGTCCTGTCTCAGAGGGCGAGACAGGGCATGCATGTGCGCTTTCCTCCGAGCAGTAGCAGCTGTGTCACGCTTCCCTTCGTGTATCAAGGATCTGTGGCTTTCCCTCGAGGCTTTCCCACGGAGCTTTCCCACGATTTAACCACAGGGCTGTCCCACGCTCCATCGTGCTGTGATCCTGATCCTCGCGCTTGAAAATTCGAGCTATTGCAGGAAAACAGGTTTCCTTGGAATGGACTGAGATGAGACATCTGTGCGAACCTGGGAATGGGCTGGCACCGACCCTATTTCCTCTCGCGCTTTCCTGTGAGAGCCTACCCCTCTGAAGACCGAGGAGAACACC
>NW_017192401.1:0-10299 GCF_001704415.2 Capra hircus
TTTCCTGCCGTGCCTTTCCCGGGCCCCCTGTTTTCCCTGCCCTGCCTCGCCTTTCCGCCGCGGCTCGCCTCCCCCCCGGTGGCCCGTGGGCCCGCCCTGTGGGCCCGCCTCGTGGGCCCCCCGCCTCGCCTCGCGGGCCCGCCCCGCTCCCTTGCTCCCCGCGCCGGGCCGCGTGCCCCCTGCTGCTCCGCTCGGGCGGCCCGCGCCCGTGCCTGCCCCCCTCGCGCCGCGGCCTGCCTCCCCTGGGCGCCTCCCGCCGTCCCCCCCGCTCCCTGTCCGCCCTGGCGCGGCCCCTCCGGTTCCGGCCCCGCCTCCCCCCCCCGCCTTCGGCCCCGGCCTCGCCGGGCGCGGCCTCCCCCGCGGCCCCCGCGCCCCTCGCCTGGGGCCTGGCCTTTCCTGCGGCCCCCCGCGCGGGTCCCTGCGGTCCCCGTCGTCCGTCGCGCGCCCCTGCCGCCCCCCGCGCCCCTCCCGGCGGTTCTCCCCTCCCGCGCGCTGCGGCCCCTTTCCGCTGCGGCGTCTCGCGGCTCCTCCCCCCTCCCCTCTGGCCCTTCCCCGGGTCCTTCCCCCCCTTGCTGCCCCTCCCGCCGTTCCCCGCCCTCCCCCGTCTCCCCTCGCGCGGCCGCCCGCGCGTCCGCCCCCCCTCCCGCGGCGCCGTTTCCGCTCCTCGCTCGCGCGGCGGGCTCCTTTCCCTGCGTGGTCGGGCCCGCCTTCCCGGCGTTCCCGTCGCCTCTCCCGCGGCGGCGCTCTCCCCCCCGGCCCGGCGCGCGGCCCTCCCGGGTCGTGCCCCCCTTCCCCGCGTCCCCCCGCTGTCCCGTCCCTTCCCGGGCCCCCTGTTTTTCCCTGCCCTGCCTCGCCTTTCCCGCCGCGGCTCGCCTCCCCCCCCGGTGGCCCGTGGGCCCGCCCTGTGGGCCCGCCTCGTGGCCGCGCGTGGCCCGCCCGGGCCCGCCCCCGCTCCCTTGCTCCCCGCGCCGGGCCGCGTGCCCCTGCTGCTCCCGCTCGGGCGGCCCGCGCCCGTGCCTGCCCCCTCGCGCCGCGGCCTGCCTCCCTGGGGCGCCTCCCGCCGTCCCCCCGCTCCCTGTCGCCCTGGCGCGGCCTCCTCCGGTTCCGGCCCCGCCCCCCCCCGGTCTTCGGCCCCGGCCTCGCCGGGCGCGGCCTCCCGCGCGGCCCCGCGCCCCTCGCCTGGGGCCTGGCCTTTCCTGCGGCCCCCCCGCGCGGGTCCCTGCGGTCCCCGTCGTCCGTCGCGCGCCCCTGCCGCCCCTCGCGCCCCTCCCGGCGGTTCTCCCCTCCCGGCGCGCTGCGGCCCCTTTCCGCTGCGGCGTCTCGCGGCTCCTCCCCCTCCCCTCTGGCCCTTCCCCCGGGTCCTTCCCCCCCTTGCTGCCCCTCCCGCCGTTCCCCGCGCCTCCCCGTCTCCCCTCGCGCGCCGCCGGCGCGTCCCGGCCCCCTCCCGCGGCGCCCCGTTTCCGCCTCCTCGCCGCGCGCGGGCTCCTTTCCCTGCGTGGTGGGCCCGCCTTCCGGCGTTCCCGTCGCCTCTCCCGCGGCGGCTCTCCCCCCGGCCCGGCGCGCGGCCCTCCGGGTCCGTGCCCCTCCCGCGTCCCCCCGCTGTCTCCGTCCCTTCCCCGGGCCCCTGTTTTCCCTGCCCTGCCTCGCCTTTCCCGCCGCGGCTCGCCTCCCCCCGGTGGCCCGTGGGCCGCCCTGTGGGCCCGCCCTCGTGGGCCCGCCTCGTGGGCCCGCCTCGCGGGCCGCCCCCCGCTCCCTCGCCCGCGCCGGCCGCGCGCCCCTGCTGCTCCGCTCGGCGCCCGCGCCCGTGCCTGCCCCCCTCGCGCCGGGCCTGCCCCCCTGGGGCGCCTCCCGCCGTCCCCCCCGCTCCCTGTCCGCCCTGGCGCGGCCTCCTCCGGTTCCGGCCCTGCCTCCCCCCGGTCTTCGGCCCCCGGCCTCGCCGGGCGCGCCTCCCGCGCGGCCCGCGCCCTCGGCCTGGGGCCTGGCCTTTCCTGCGGCCCCCCGCGCGGGTCCCCTGCGGTCCCCGTCGTCCGTCGCGCGCCCCTGCCGCCCTCGCGCCCCTCCCGGCGGTTCTCCCCCTCCCGGCGCGCTGCGGCCCCTTTCCGCTGCGGCCCTCGCGGCTCCCCCCCCTCCCCTCTGCCCTTCCCCCGGGTCCTTCCCCCCCTTGCTGCCCCCCCGCCGTGCCCTCCCCGTCTCCCCTCGCGCGCCGCCCGCGCGTCCCGCCCCCTCCCGCGGCGCCCCGTTTCCGCCTCCTCGCTCGCGCGGCGGGCTCCTTTCCCTGCGTGGTCGGGCCCGCCTTCCGGCGTTCCCGTCGCCTCTCCCGCGGCGGCGCTCTCCCCCGGCGGGCGCGCGGCCCTCCCGGGTCGTGCCCCCTTCCCCGCGTCCCCCCGCTGTCTCCGTCCCTTCCCGGGCCCCTGTTTTCCCTGCCCTGCCTCGCCTTTCCCGCCGCGGCTCGCCTCCCCCCCCGGTGGCCCGTGGCCCGCCCTGTGGGCCGCCTCGTGGGCCCGCCTGCCCGCCCGCCCCCCTCCCCTTGCTCCCCGCCGCCGGGCCGCGTGCCCCTGCTGCTCCCGCTCGGCGGCCCTCGCCCGTGCCTGCCCCCCCCTCGCGCCGCGGCTGCCTCCCCTGGGGCGCCTCCCGCCGTCCCCCCCCCGCTCCCTGTCGCCCTGGCGCGCCTCCTCCGGTTCCGGCCCCCTCCCCCCCCGGTCTTCGGCCCCGGCCTCGCCGGCGCGGCCTCCCGCGCGGCCGCCCCGCCCTCGCCTGGGGCCTGGCCTTTCCTGCGGCCCCCGGCGGGTCCCTGCGGTCCCCGTCGTCCGTCGCGCGCCCTGCCGGCCCCTCGCGCCCCTCCCGGCGGTTCTCCCTCCCGGCGCGCTGCGGCCGCCTTTCCGCTGCGGCGTCTCGCGGCTCCTCCCCCCTCCCCTCTGCCCTTCCCCGGGTCCTTCCCCCCTTGCTGCCTCTCCCGCGTTCCCCGCCTCCCGTCTCCCCTCGCGCGGCCGCCGCGCGTCCCGCCCCCCCCGCGGCCCGTTTCCGCCTCTCGCCTCGCGCGGCGGGCTCCTTTCCCTGCGTGGTCGGGCCCGCCTTCCGGCCTTTCCGTCGCCTCTCCCGCGGCGGCGGCTCTCCCCGGCCCGGCGCGCGGCCCTCCCGGGTCGTGCCCCCTTCCCGCGTCCCCCGCTGTCTCCGTCCCTTCCCGGGCCCCTGTTTTCCCTGCCTGCCTCGCCTTTCCCGCCGCGGCTCGCCTCCCCCCCGGTGGCCCCCCTGGCCCCGCCTGTGGGCCCGCCTGTGGGCCCGCCTCGTGGGCCCGCCTCGGCGGCCCGCCCCGCTCCCTTCCCTCCCCGCGCCGGGCCGCGTGCCCCTGCTGCTCCCGCTCGGGCGGCCCGCGCCGTGCCTGCCCCCCCTCGCGCCGCGGCCTGCCTCCCCTGGGGCGCCTCCCGCCGTCCCCCCCCGCTCCCTGTCCGCCCTGGCGCGGCCTCCTCCGGTTCCGGCCCGCCCCCCCCCGGTCTCGGCCCCGGCCTCGCCGGGCGCGGCCTCCGCGCGGCCCGGCGCCCCTCGCCTGGGGCCTGGCCTTTCCTGCGGCCCCCCGCGGGTCCTGCGGTCCCCGTCGTCCGTCGCGCGCCCCTGCCGCCCTCGCGCGCCCTCCCGGCGGTTCTCCCTCCCGGCGCGCTGCGGCCCCTTTCCGCTGCGGCGTCTCGCGGCTCCTCCCTCCCCTCTGGCCCTTCCCCCGGGTCCTTCCCCCCCTTGCTGCCCCTCCGCCGTTCCCCGCGCCCTCCCCGTCTCCCTCGCGCGCCGCCCGCGCGTCCCGCCCCTCCCGCGGCGCCCGTTTCCCTCCTCCTCGCGCGCGGCGGGCTCCTTTCCCTGCGTGGTCGGGCCCGCCTTCCCGCGTTCCCGTCGCCTCTCCCGCGGCGGCGCTCTCCCCCGGCCCGGCGCGCGGCCCTCCCGGGTCGTGCCCCCTTCCCCGCGTCCCCCCGCTGTCTCCGTCCCTTCCCGGGCCCCTGTTTTCCCTGCCCTGCCTCGCCTTTCCCGCCGCGGCTCGCCTCCCCCCCGGTGGCCCGTGGGCCCGCCCTGTGGGCCCGCCTCGTGGCCCGCCTCGTGGGCCGCTCGGGCCCGCCCCGCTCCCTTGCTCCCCGCGCCGGGCCGCGTGCCCCTGCTGCTCCCGCTCGGCGGCCCGCGCCCCGTGCCTGCCCCCCCTCGCGCCGCGGCCTGCCTCCCCTGGGGCGCCTCCCGCCGTCCCCCCGCTCCCTGTCCGCCCTGGCGCGGCCTCCTCCGGTTCCGGCCCCCGCCCCCCCCCTTCTTCGGCCCCGGCCTCGCCGGCGCGGCCTCCCGCGCGGCCCCCGCGCCCCTCGCCTGGGGCCTGGCCTTTCCTGCGGCCCCCGCGCGGGTCCCTGCGGTCCCCCGTCGTCCGTCGCGCGCCCCTGCCCCCTCGCGCCCCTCCGGCGGTTCTCCCCTCCCGGCGCGCTGCGGCCCTTTCCGCTGCGGCCCTCGCGGCTCCTCCCCCTCCCTCTGGCCCTTCCCCCGGGTCCTTCCCCCCCTTGCTGCCCCTCCGCCGTTCCCCGCCCTCCCCGTCTCCCCTCGCGCGGCCGCCGCGCGTCCGCCCCCTCCCGCGCGCCCCGTTTCCCCTCCTCGCTCGCGCGGCGGGCTCCTTTCCCTGTGTCGGGCCCGCCTTCCCGGCGTTCCGTCGCCTCTCCCGCGGCGGCGCTCTCCCCCGGCCCGGCGCGCGGCCTCCCGGGTCGTGCCCCCCTTCCCCCGCGTCCCCCGCTGTCTCCGTCCCTTCCCGGGCCCCTGTTTTCCCTGCCCTGCCTCGCCTTTCCCCGCGCGGCTCGCCTCCCCCCCGGTGGCCCGTGGGCCCGCCCCTGTGGGCCCGCCTCGTGGGCCCGCCTCGTGGGCCCGCCTCGCGGGCCCGCCCCGCTCCCTTGCTCCCCGCGCCGGGCCGTGCCCCTGCTGCTCCCGCTCGGGCGGCCCGCGCCCGTGCCTGCCCCCCCTCGCGCCGCGGCCTGCCTCCCCTGGGGCGCCTCCCGCCGTCCCCCCGCTCCCCTGTCCGCCCTGGCGCGGCCTCCTCCGGTTCCGGCCGCCTCCCCCCCGGTCTTCGGCCCGCCTCGCCGGCGCGGCCTCCCGCGCGCGCGCGGCCCGCGCGCCCTCGCCGGGGCCTGGCCTTTCCTGCGGCCCCCGCGCGGGTCCCTGCGGTCCCCGTCGTCCGTCGCGCGCCCCTGCCGCCCCTCGCGCCCCTCCGGCGGTTCTCCCTCCCGGCGCGCTGCGGCCCCTTTCCGCTGCGGCGTCTCGCGGCTCCTCCCCCCTCCCTCTGGCCCTTCCCCCGGGTCCTTCCCCCTTGCTGCCCCTCCCGCCGTTCCCCCCCTCCCGTCTCCCCTCGCGCGGCCGCCCGCGCGTCCCGCCCCCCTCCCGCGGCGCCCCGTTTCCGCCTCCTCGCTCGCGCGGCGGCTCCTTTCCCTGCGTGGTCGGGCCCGCCTTCCCGCGTTCCCCGTCGCCTCTCCCGCGGCGGCGCTCTCCCCCGGCCCGGCGCGCGGCCCTCCCGGGTCGTGCCCCCCTTCCCCCGTCCCCCCGCTGTCTCCGTCCCTTCCCGGGCCCCTGTTTTCCCTGCCCTGCCTCGCCTTTCCCGCCGCGGCTCGCCTCCCCCCCCGGTGGCCCGTGGGCCCGCCCTGTGGGCCCGCCTCGTGGGCCCGTGGCCCGCCTCGCGGGCCCGCCCCCGCTCCCTTGCTCCCCCGCCGGGCCGCGTGCCCCTGCTGCTCCGCTCGGCGGCCCGCGCCCGTGCCCTGCCCCCCTCGCGCCGCGGCCTGCCTCCTGGGGCGCCTCCCGCCGTCCCCCCGCTCCCTGTCCGCCCTGGCGCGGCCTCCTCCGGTTCCGGCCCCCTCCCCCCCGGTCTTCGGCCCCGCCTCGCCGGGCGCGGCCTCCCGCGCGGCCCCCGCGCGCCCTCGGCCTGGGGCCTGGCCTTTCCTGCGGCCCCCCGCGCGGGTCCCTGCGGTCCCGTCGTCCGTCGCGCGCCCCTGCCGCCCCTCGCGCCCCTCCCGGCGGTTCTCCCCTCCCGGCGCGCTGCGGCCCCTTTCCGCTGCGGCGTCTCGCGGCTCCTCCCCCTCCCTCTGGCCCTTCCCCCGGGTCCTTCCCCCCCTTGCTGCCCCTCCCGCCGTTCCCCGCCCTCCCGTCTCCCCTCGCGCGGCCGCCCGCGCGTCCCGCCCCCTCCCGCGGCGCCCCGTTTCCGCCTCCTCGCTCGCGCGGCGGCTCCTTTCCCTGCGTGGTCGGGCCCGCCTTCCCGGCGTTCCCTCGCCTCTCCCGCGGCGGCGCTCTCCCCCGGCCCGGCGCGCGGCCCTCCCGGGTCGTGCCCCCCTTCCCCGCGTCCCCCCGCTGTCTCCGTCCCTTCCCGGGCCCCCTGTTTTCCCTGCCCTGCCTCGCCTTTCCCGCCGCGGCTCGCCTCCCCCCCGGTGGCCCGTGGGCCCGCCCTGTGGGCCCGCTCGTGGGCCCGCCTCCCGCCTCGCGGGCCGCCCCGCTCCTTGCTCCCCGCGCCGGGCCGCGTGCCCCTGCTGCTCCCGCTCGGGCGGCCCGCGCCCGTGCCTGCCCCCCTCGCGCCGCGGCCTGCCTCCCCTGGGGCGCCTCCCGCCGTCCCCCCGCTCCCTGTCCGCCCTGGCGCGGCCTCCTCCGGTTCCGGCCCGCCTCCCCCCGGTCTTCGGCCCCGGCCTCGCCGGGCGCGGCCTCCGCGCGGCCCCCGCGCCCTCGCCTGGGGCCTGGCCTTTCCTGCGGCCCCCGGCGGTCCTGCGGTCCCCGTCGTCCGTCGCGGCCCTGCCCCTCGCGCCCCTCCCGGCGGTTCTCCCCTCCCGGCGCGCTGCGGCCCCTTTCCGCTGCGGCGTCTCGCGGCTCCTCCCCTCCCTCTGGCCCTTCCCCCGGGTCCTTCCCCCTTTGCTGCCCCTCCCGCCGTTCCCCGCCCTCCCGTCTCCCCTCGCCGGCCGCCCGCGCGTCCGCCCCCCCTCCCGCGGCGCCCCGTTTCCGCCTCCTCGCTCGCGCGGCGGGCTCCTTTCCCTGCGTGGTCGGCCCGCCTTCCCGGCGTTCCCGTCGCCTCTCCCGCGGCGGCGCTCTCCCCCGGCCCGGCGCGCGGCCTCCCGGGTCGTGCCCCCTTCCCCGCGTCCCCCCGCTGTCTCCGTCCCTTCCCGGGCCCCCTGTTTTCCCTGCCCTGCCTCGCCTTTCCCGCCGCGGCTCGCCTCCCCCCCGGTGGCCCGTGGCCCGCCCTGTGGGCCCGCCTCGTGGGCCCGCCTCGTGGCCCGCCTCGGGCCCCCCGCTCCCTGCTCCCCGGCCGGCCGCGTGCCCGCTGCTCCCGCTCGGGCGGCCCGCGCCCGTGCCTGCCCCCTCGCGCCGCGGCCTGCCTCCCTGGGCGCCTCCCGCCGTCCCCCCGCTCCCTGTCCGCCCTGGCGCGGCCTCCTCCGGTTCCGGCCCCCCCCCCGGTCTTCGGCCCCGCTCGCCGGGCGCGGCCTCCCGCGCCCCCCGCGCCCCTCGCCTGGGGCCTGGCCTTTCCTGCGGCCCCCCGCGCGGGTCCCTGCGGTCCCGCCGTCGTCCGTCGCGCGCCCTGCCGCCCCTCGCGCCCCTCCCGGCGGTTCTCCCTCCCGGCGCGCTGCGGCCCCTTTCCGCTGCGGCGTCTCGCGGCTCCTCCCCCCTCCCCTCTGGCCTTCCCCCCGGGTCCTTCCCCCTTGCTGCCCCTCCCGCCGTTCCCCGCCCTCCCCGTCTCCCCTCGCGCGGCCGCCCGCGCGTCCCCCCCCTCCCGCGGCGCCCCGTTTCCGCCTCCTCGCTCGCGCGGCGGGCTCCTTTCCCTGCGTGGTCGGGCCCGCCTTCCCGGCGTTCCCGTCGCCTCTCCGCGGCGGCGCTCTCCCCCCGGCCCGGCGCGCGGCCCTCCCGGGTCGTGCCCCCCTTCCCGCGTCCCCCGCTGTCTCCGTCCCTTCCCGGGCCCCTGTTTTTCCCTGCCCTGCCTCGCCTTTCCCGCCGCGGCTCGCCTCCCCCCGGTGGCCCGTGGGCCCGCCCTGTGGGCCGCCCGTGGGCCGCCTCGCGGGCCCGCCCGCTTGGCTCCCGGGCCGGGCCGCGTGCCCTGCTGCTCCCGCTCGGGCGGCCCGCGCCCGTGCCTGCCCCCCCTCGCGCCGCGGCCTGCCTCCCCTGGGCGCCTCCCGCCGTCCCCCCCGCTCCCTGTCCGCCTGGCGCGGCCTCCTCCGGTTCCGGCCCGCTCCCCCCCCCGGTCTTCGGCCCCGGCCTCGCCGGCGCGGCCTCCCGCGCGGCCCCCCGCCCTCGCCTGGGGCCTGGCCTTTCCTGCGGCCCCCCGCGCGGGTCCCTGCGGTCCCCGTCGTCCGTCGCGCGCCCCTGCCGCCCCTCGCGCCCCTCCCGGCGGTTCTCCCCCTCCCGGCGCGCTGCGGCCCCTTTCCGCTGCGGCGTCTCGCGGCTCCTCCCCCCTCCCCTCTGGCCCTTCCCCGGGTCCTTCCCTTGCTGCCCCTCCCGTTCCCCGCCCTCCCCGTCTCCCCTCGCGCGGCCGCCCGCGCGTCCCGCCCCCTCCCGCGGCGCCCCGTTTCCGCCTCCTCGCTCGCGCGGCGGGCTCCTTTCCCTGCGTGGTCGGGCCCGCCTTCCCGGCGTTCCCGTCGCCTCTCCCGCGGCGGCGCTCTCCCCGGCCCGGCGCGCGGCCCTCCCGGGTCGTGCCCCCTTCCCGCGTCCCCCCGCTGTCTCCGTCCCTTCCCGGGCCCCTGTTTTCCTGCCCTGCCTCGCCTTTCCCGCCGCGGCTCGCCTCCCCCCCGGTGGCCCGTGGGCCCGCCCTGTGGGCCCGCCTCGGGCCCGCCTCGTGGGCCCGCCTCGCGGCCGCCCCGCTGCCTTGCCCCCGCGCCGGGCCGCGTGCCCCTGCTGCTCCGCTCGGGCCCGCGCCCGTGCCTGCCCCCCCCTCGCGCCGCGGCCTGCCTCCCCTGGGGCGCCTCCCGCCGTCCCCCGCTCCCTGTCCGCCCTGGCGCGGCCTCCTCCGGTTCCGGCCCCCCCCCCCGGTCTTCGGCCCCGGCCTCGCCGGGCGCGGCCTCCCGCGCGGCCCCGCGCCCCTCGCCTGGGGCCTGGCCTTTCCTGCGGCCCCCCGCGCGGGTCCCTGCGGTCCCCGTCGTCCGTCCGCGCGCCCCTGCCGCCCCTCGCGCCCCTCCGGCGGTTCTCCCCTCCCGGCGCGCTGCGGCCCCTTTCCGCTGCGGCGTCTCGCGGCTCCTCCCCTCCCTCTGGCCCTTCCCCGGGTCCTTCCCCCCCTTGCTGCCCCTCCCGCCGTTCCCCGCCCTCCCCGTCTCCCTCGCGCGGCCGCCCGCGCGTCCCGCCCCCTCCCGCGCGCCCGTTTCCGCCTCCTCGCTCGCGCGGCGGGCTCCTTTCCCTGCGTGGTCGGGCCCGCCTTCCCGGCGTTCCCGTCGCCTCTCCCGCGGCGGCGCTCTCCCCCGGCCCGGCGCGCGGCCCTCCCGGGTCGTGCCCCCCCCTTCCCCGCGTCCCCCCGCTGTCTCCGTCCCTTCCCGGGCCCCTGTTTTCCCTGCCCTGCCTCGCCTTTCCCGCCGCGGCTCGCCTCCCCCCCCGGTGGCCCGTGGCCCGCCCTGTGGGCCCGCCTCGGCCTCGTGGGCCCGCCCGCTCCTTGCTCCCCGCCCGGCCGCGTGCCCTGCTGCTCCGCTCGGGCGGGCGGCCGCGCCCGTGCCTGCCCCCCCTCGCGCCGCGGCCTGCCTCCCCTGGGGCGCCTCCCGCCGTCCCCCCCGCTCCCTGTCCGCCCTGGCGCGGCCTCCTCCGGTTCCGGCCCGCCCCCCCCGGTCTTCGGCCCGCCTCGCCGGGCGCGGCCTCCCGCGCGGCCCCCGCGCCCCTCGCCTGGGGCCTGGCCTTTCCTGCGGCCCCGCGCGGGTCCCTGCGGTCCCCGTCCGCGCCCTGCCGCCCCTCGCGCCCTCCCGGCGGTTCTCCCTCCCGGCGCGCTGCGGCCCCTTTCCGCTGCGGCGTCTCGCGGCTCCTCCCTCCCCTGCCCTTCCCCGGGTCCTTCCCCCCCTTGCTGCCCTCCGCCGTTCCCCGCCCTCCCGTCTCCCCTCGCGCGGCCGCCCGCGCGTCCCGCCCCCCTCCCGCGGCGCCCCGTTTCCGCCTCCTCGCTCGCGCGGCGGGCTCCTTTCCCTGCGTGGTCGGGCCCGCCTTCCCGCGTTCCGTCGCCTCTCCCGCGGCGGCGCTCTCCCCCGGCCCGGCGCGCGGCCCTCCCGTCCCCCTTCCCCGCGTCCCCCCGCTGTCTCCGTCCCTTCCCGGCCCCCTGTTTTCCCTGCCCTGCCTCGCCTTTCCGGCGGCTCGCCTCCCCCCCCG
>NW_017192402.1:0-10298 GCF_001704415.2 Capra hircus
AGCTGGAATGCGCTTGCTTGGAGGTCGTGATTCAGTGGCAATGACCCCTGAGGCCCTTTGCCCAGGGAGGGCTCCCACACTCACAGGCAAATCAAAGCAACTTCCAAGTGAGTCAGCTCTTCACATCAAATGGCCACAGTATTGGAGTTTCAGGTTCAGTATTAGTCCTTTCCAATGTATATTCAGACCTGATTTCCTTTAGGATGGAGTGGTTGCGTCTCCTTGTAGTCTAAGCGACCTACAAGCATCTTCTCCAACACCACAGTTCAAAAGCATCCAATTTTCAGCTGTCACTTTCTTTATAGTACATCTTTCATATCCATCCATGACATATGGAAAAACCATAGCCTTGACTGGATGGATCTTTGTTGGCAAAGCAACGTCTCGGCTTTTTAATATGCTGTCTAGTTTGGTCATCACTTTTCTTCCAAGTCATAAATATGTTTTAAGTTCATGGAGGCAGCCATCACCTGCAGTGATTTCCAAGCCCCCAAAATAGTCTGCTGCTGCTGTTTCCAATGTTTTCCCATCTATTTGCCATGAAGTGATGAGACTGGATGCAATGATTTTAGTTTTCTGAATGCTTAGCTTTAAGCTAACTTTTTCACTCTCCTCTTTCACTTTCATCAGGAGACTCTTTAGTTCTTATACACTTTCTGCCATAAGGGGTGGTGTCGTCTGCATATCTGAGATTCTTGATATTTCTCCCAGCAATCTGGATTCCAGCGTGTGCTTCCTCCAGCCCAGTGTTTCTCATGATGTACTCTGCATATAAGTTAAATAAGCAGGGTGACAATATACAGCCAGACATATTCCTTTTCCTATTTAGAACCAGTCTGTTGCTTCCATGTCCAGTTCGAACTGTTTCTTCCTGACCTGCATACAGGTTTCTCAAGAGACAGGTCAGGTGGTGTCTGGTATTCCCATCTCTTTCAGAATTTTTTCCCAGTTTATTGTGATCCACACAGTCAAAGGCTTTGGCATAGTCAATAAAGCAGAAATAGATGTCTTTTTTTCTGGAACTCTCTTGCTTTTTTCAATGATCCAGTGGATGTTTGGCAGTTTGATCTCTGGTTTCTCTGCATTTTTTTAAATCCCTCTTGAACATTTGGAAGTTCACAGTTCATGTGAACTTGGAGAATTTTGAGCATTACTTTACTAGTGTGTGAGATGAGTGCAATTGTGCAGCAGCTTGAATATTCTTTGTCATTGCCTTTCTTTGGGATTAGAATGAAAACTGACCTAATGACTAGGTGTTTTCAATTGCATATGCTGAAAGAAACTGGCTGTGCAGTTTTGATGAAAAAAAATCATTTTTAACCTATTTTCTCTCTGAAGTGCAAGGCATATCGTGGCCATCCCTGAATCATAAAGTCACCTTTTCTTTATGTAGTCATAGTTTCATGCCTAAATTATAGGCCAACTCATGCTCAAATTGACTCTGATGTCAGGGGCAGATCAACTAATAAAAAGCTTGGATTGTCCCTCTGGAGGAAAGTGAGATCTTGGTCCACAAGAAGAATCTGAAGGGTTAAGGGAACTTGCAAGAGTGGGGGAAAGCTTAGTCCATCCTACATGTACCAAAATCTTAAATAAGGCTTATTTACTTTACCGAAGTAAAAAAACAGATGATGAAAACAATTATAAATCAATGAAAGGTAAAGAAACTCATAGTCTGTTATCAAAAAATTTGGCATTCTAAGAAAAACTTTGTGCTCTTAACCTAGAGAGGAGACTAAATTCCATCTGGTACCAGCTTACCAGAAGACAAACAAACAAACAAACAAATTATCAGTAAGCTTAAAAAAGTATATTCCATATATCTTGAAGTAGCAGTATTTCTGCAAAGGCATCAGTGTGAAACCATAGAGGACATGGTTAAAACCTGATTAAATAGAAATTGACAATGTAATCTGGTCACTGCTGCGACTTGAAAATGCTTTAATATAATAACTGGAATTATAACTGACAGCATTTGACCAGGACATTTCAGATTTTCACGGATGTCAGATAATTTCTAGGATATCTATATTAGGAACTGAAGGAATCTTTGAACCTAGGAAAGAAAACAACAGTCTCAAAGGCCCTTGCTGAATCATCTATCAGCATAGGAATGTCTTTTGCAAGGATCGCAAAGTGAAGGGAAAACACAGCGACCTGCCTCTGCAACTTCGGTCCCTCTGAAGCAGATCTGGAGGTCTCCCTTTGTATAAGCTAACCTGTTCCTTCCAAATAGAGGTTTGCAACACAAAACAAGTGGCCGCCACTATTCTTCCCGCGAAGGAGGCTCTCTTTCCCCACATCCTGCGAACACCCCTTTCCCAGCCTCCTGGAAAAGCGCTTCTTGCAGTTCCTTTCCAGAAAATCCTATGGACGGAGAAGCCTGGTAGGCTGCAGTCCGTGGGGTCGCTGAGGGTCGGACACGACTGAGCGACTGCACTTTCATTTTCACTTTCATGCATTGGAGAAGGCAATGGCAACCCACTTACTGTTCTTGCCTGGAGAATCCCAGGGACGGGGGAGCCTAGTGGGCTACCGTCTATGGCGTCGCACAGAGTCGAACACGACTGAAGCAACTTAGCAGCAGCAGCAGCAGCAGTTCCTTTCTTAGGGGCAGTTATCCCTGAGATTGGGACCTGGAAAGGCAGAGCCACCTCCACAACACACGTCTTTTCTGTCCCCTTTCCTCTGGAGGAGAGCTCTAGTGAGCCTAGGTCTGTCAGGAAAATTCTTGGCTTTGACGGGATCCCACCCAGTGTGTGAACCTGCATACCCGACCTAGGGGCCACAGGCACCTGTTTTTGCTCGAGTGGGTCCTGGAGGGGTGCAGGATTTTTGGAGCTTAAAAATCCATCCAATTTGTCTTTTTTTTTTTACCTCGGAGAGAACGAGTTTGCTCCACCTCCACCCTTTGGCAGTGTGGAGGGAAGAGGGCACCACCCTCTCCCAAAGGGGACATAGGGCCTACCAGGAGAGAAAGGCCCCTTGAGGAGCTGAGCCCAGGTAGGCAGCCAGTGATGTCAAGCACACTCCGCTGCTTGCTTCTTCATGGGCACTCCCACGATCTGCTAGGAATGTCTTTGCAAGGATCTCAAAAGGGAAGGGGAGATACATGGCCCTGTCTCTGGAACTTCAGTCCTCTGAGGCAGATCTGGAGGTCTTGAGTTGTATAAGCAAACCTGTTCCTTCCAAATAGAGGCTTTGCAAACACACCCCCGGTGGTTGCCTCTTCTTCCCCGAAGAAGTCTTTCTTTCCCCAAATGCTGCGAACTCCCTGTCCCAACCTCAAGAATAGCACTTCTTGCCATTCCTTTCTTAGAGGCAGTTATCCCTGAGCTTGGGGCCGTAGGGAGTAGCCCCACACTCACAGGGAAAGGCAAAGACTCCTCCATACATCTCCTCTATCCCCTTTGCTCTGGAGGAGAGCTCTAGTGAGCCTAGGTCTTTCAGGAAAATTCTTGGCTTGGACAGGATCTCACCCTGTTTGTGAACCTGCCATACCCAACCAGGGGCCACAGAGCACCTGTTTCAGTAAAGTGGGCCCTGAAAGGGTGCAGCCTAGCAAGAGCTTGAAAATCCATTCAATTGCTGTTTTTGTACCTCTGACAGAGCGAGCTTGGCTCCACCCTTTTGGCAGTGAGGAGAAAAGAGGCATGACACCCTCCCCAAGGGGACATGGGGCCTACTTCGAGAGGAAAGGCCCCTTGTGGAGCTGAGGCCAGGAAGGCACACAGTCGTGTCAAACACACTCCCACTGCTTGCTTCTTCAGGGCACTCCCGCTATCAGCTAGGAATGTCTTTGCAATGATCACAAAGGGAAGGGGATACAGATGCTCTGAGCAAACCTCTCAAGAAAAATCAAGGGGGGGCCTTCTGGGGTTCTCCTCAAGGTTCAAAAGGTCTTCAAGTTCAAGTTCTGTTCCTCAAGGTCCTTCAAGGTCTCAAGTTCTCAAGTCAAGTCAATCAAGTTCAAGGGTCAAGGTCAAGTCAAGTCAAGTTCAAGTCAAGTCAAGTTCAAGTCAAGTCAAGGTCAAGTTCAAGTTCAAGTTCAAGTTCAAGTTCAGTTCAAGTTCAAAGTCAAGTTCAAGTTCAAGTTCAAGTTCAAGTTCAAGTTCAAGTTCAAGGTCTCAAGTTAAGTCAAGTCAAGTTCAAGGTCAAAGTCAAGTTCAAGGTCAAGGTCAAGGTCAAGTCAAGGTCAAGTTCAAGTTCAAGGGCAGGCAAGGCCAAGCCCAAGACCAAGGCAAGGGCAACGGCAACGCCAAGGGCAAGGCCAAGGCCAGGCCAAGGCAAAGGCCAAGCCACCAAAGCGACGCCCAAACCCCGTAACGCCTGACAAAAAGCAGAAGCCACTAGGCCCCTGTGCAGAGGAAGCCACTGAAGGCAGCAAGGCCACAGAGCTCCCCGACTCCCATTCCCACATGAAGATGTGAGGATAAAGGGCCTCATCCCAGCAAAGCACCCGCTCCCACCACCCCCCAACCCCGGCCCCCGCCCCCCGCAGCACGCCCCCTGAAACAACACTGTCTTCCCAGAAAAGAGAACGGAGAAGCCATGTGTGTGCCAAAGGAGCAAGATGAACGAACGATGCCACGCCCTCCGAATTTGGGCACACCTGACGCCTCGGAACCCCGGGCCTGGCCGATGGGTCCCAGCCGTTCTCGGGTGGGAGGGGGGTCAACACATTGGCCGAGAGCCCTTGCCCAGGCCACCCGCAAATCCCCTGAGATGTGATCCGACCACAGGGACGAGGGCAAACGTACGCTTGAGGTGCTGGAGGAGCCGGACGAAGCCATGGTGGGAGAGGCACACGGGCACGCTGCAGACTGCTGGCCGAGTGGGCGGGACCCAGCAGCTCAGGACTCTGGAGAACGGGAGGCGTCTCCGCCACCATTGACGTCAATAGGGTTTGGGTGGGTAGATGGAGGGGCCGCCCCTGGCCTCTTTCCAAGCAGAGACCCTGGACGGAGTCCCGTGGAGCGAGTGGGCTTTTCCCGGGCACGGCTGTGCCCTGGACGCCAAGATCCCCGTTGGGGTGGGCGGGCAGTTCGGGGGCTTTGGTTTGTGGCCCTCCCTCGCAGCGGGGGTGGGTTCAACCCCGAGTGGATCAATCAGGGGCCCTCAGCAGTGCCAAGGGAACTCACGCCCAGGAAACGCCCCTAGGTCCCTTTGAATTGGCCACCAACGCCCCCTTTCCCAGCCTGCCTTGCTCTGAGATTTCCCGCCTTTTCACATTCCACAGGTCCCTGGTCCTCGACTGTCCCCCGCTGGCTCCTCCGAGGCATTCCGGGACACCAGACGCTCTCTCCAGCGCCTCCACCTAGATCCCTCGCTGTCCTCGCCTCCGTTTCCCCCATGCCCCCTCCCCAACTCCTCCGTGGGCTCTTGGCATCCTTTCCCTACAGCAGTCCAGAGTGCCACCCCGAGGGCTTTGAGTTGCCTGGAGCCCAAGGCTCCGGCCAGAGACCTGAGGGGCCAGCGTCTGGACTGGCAGCTAATGCCATTTGGGCTTTTCTCACGTGGAGCCTGAGGCCCGCACCTCCGCGGGCAACCCCCCAGCGCGAGTGCCCTGGAGATACCCGCCCAAGGGACAGTGTATCCCCTACTGTGGGGAAGGAGGTTCCTGTTTTCCCTGCACTGGTTCGACTTTCACGCCGAGGATCGACTCACACCATGGTGGCAAGTGGAATAGCCTTGTGGGAAAGCCTCATGGGAAAGACTCCAGGGAAAGCCACAGATTCCTTGATCCACGAGAAGGGAAGCGTGACACTGCTGCTACCACTCGGGAGGAAAGCGCAGGTGCATGACCACACTCGAGCCGAGGACTGACGCAAGCTTGGGAGACTCCAGAAGTACGCCAAGATCCATGTCAGCACTGGAGAGGAATCCTCAGGTTCCGGTCCCGACTCCACACAAGGTCTTAGGCCCCGGCATCGACCGGAGAGAGGAATCCTGAGAGGCCCCTAGCACCTCGCATGGGACTGGCCTTTCCTGAGGTCACCAGAGCGGGTCCCTGAGGTCTCCGTCGTAACTCGAGAGCACCTGCCGCAACTCGAGAAAATCCAGGAGGTTCTCCCCTCCAGGCGAGATGAGGCCCATTTCCGCTGAGGCGTCTCGAGGCTAATCACACCTAACCTCTGGAACTTCCAAAGGGTCCTTCACACCCTTGCTGCAAGTCAAGAAGTTCTCCGACATACCCATATCCACTCGAGAGGAAGGACGAGGTTCCCGCCCATATCCCCCCGTTTCCGCCTCATAGCTCGAGAAGAGGGATCCTTTCCCTTCGTCGTCGGGAAAGAATTCCCGGCCTTCCCGTCGCATCTCAAGAGGAGGCCTCTCCACAGGAAAGACGAGAGGAACTCCAGGGCCTTGCCAGCATTCCAAGAGTCCCCCAGATGTCTAAGTCCATTCCAGAAGAAACTGTTTTCCCTGCACTGCCTCGACGTTCACGCCGAGGATCGACTCACACCACCGTGGCACGTGGACAGCCCTGTTGGAAAGCCTCGTGGGAAAGCCTCAATGGAAAGCGACAGATCCCTTGATCCACACGTCGGCAAGCGTGACACTGCTGCTGCAGGTCGTGAGGAAATGGCAGGTGCATGCCCCCACACGAGATGAGGACTGACTCCCCTGGTGAGACTCCAGAAGTACGGAAAGATTCATGTCAGCACTGGAGAGGCATCCTCAGGGTCTGGCCCCGACTCCACACAAGGTCTTAGGCACCGGCATCGATGGGAGAGGAATCCCTAAAGGCCCCCTTGTAACTCGCATGGGGACTGGCCTTTCCTGAGGCCACCAGAGCGGGTCCCTGAGGACCCGTCGTAACTCGAGAGCACCTGCCGCAACTGGGTAAAATCCAGGAGGTTCTCCCCTCCAGGCGGGATGAGGCCCATTTCCTCTGAGGTGTCTGGAGGCTCTCACACCTAACCTCTGGAAATTAAAAAGGGTCCTTGCTGCAACTCAAGAAGTTCCCCGACATACCCGTCTCCACACGAGAGGAAGCACGAGGGTCCCGCCCACATTCAGAGGAACCCCGTTTCCGAGATGAAGGATCCTATCCTGCTTAGTCAGGAAAGATTTTTCGGCGTTCCCATGGCATCTCAAGAGCAAGGGTTCTCAAAAGGAAAGGCAAGAGGAACTCCAGGTCGTGCCACCATTTCAAGAGTCCCCCAGATGTCTCAGTCCATTTCAGAGGAACCCGTTTTCCCAGCACTGCCTCGACTTTCACGCCGAGGATCCACTCACACCATGGTGGCATGTGGGACAGCCCTGTGAGAAAGCCTCGAGGGAAAGCCACAGATCCCTTGATCCCCGCGACGGGAAGCGTGACACATCTGCTACACTGTCCCTGAGGTCACGGTCGTATGTCGAGAGTACCTGCCGCAACTCGAGAAAATCCAGGAGGTTCTCTGCTCCAGTCGAGATGAGGCCCATTTTCTCTGCGGCGTCTCGAGAGTAATCACAACTAAACTCTGGAACTTCCAAAGTGTCCTAAACACCCTTGCTAAAACTCAAGAAGTTCCCCGACATACCCGTCTCCACTCCAGAGGAATCACGAGGGTCCGGCAACCGCCAGAGGAGCTCCGTTTCCTCCTCCAAGCTCGAGATGAGGGATCCTTCCCTGCTTCCTCGGGAAAGAATTCCCGACATTTCGACGCATCTCAAAGAGAGGCGCGCTGCACAGGAAAGGCGAGAGGAACTCATGGGTCGTGCCACCATTCCAAGAGTCCCCCAGATGTCTCAGTCCATTCCAGAGGATCCTGTTTTCCCTGCACTGCTTCGACTTTCACGCTGAGGATCGACTCACACCTGGTGGCACGTGTGACAACCCTGTGGGAAAGCCTCGTGGGAAAGCCTCGAGGGAAAGCCACAGATCCCTTAATCCACGCGACGGGAAGCGTGACACTGCTGCTACAGCACGGGAGGAAAGCGCACGTGCATGCCCCTACTCGAGACGAGAACTGACTCCCCTGGGGAGACTCCAGAAATACCCCAAGATGCATGTCAGCCCTGGAGAGGAATCCTCAGGTTCCGGCCCCGACTCCACACAAGGTCTTAGGCCCTGGCATCGACGGGAGAGAATAGCGACAGGACCTCTAGCAACTCACATGGGGACTGGCCTTTCCTGAGGTAACCAGAGCGGGTCCATGAGGTCCCCGTCGTAAGTCGAGAGCACCTGCCGCAACTCGTAAAATCCAGGAGGTTCTCCCCTGCAGGTGAGATGAGGCCCGTTTCCACTGATGTGTCTCGAGGCTAATCACACGTGAACTCTGGAACTTCTAAAGAGTCTTTCACAGTCATGCTGCAACTCAAGAAGTTCCCCGACATACCCGTCTCCACTCAAGAGGAAGCACAAGGGTCCCGGCCACATCCAGAGGAGCTCCGTTTCCGGCTCGTAGCTCGAGATGAGGGATCCTTTCCCTACTTGGTCGGGAAAGAATTCCCGGCATTCTCATCGCATCTCAAGAGGAGGCGCTCTCCAAAGGAAAGGGGAGAGGAACTGCAGGGTCGTGCCACCATTCCCAGAGTCCCCGGATGTCTCATTCCATTCCAGGGAAACCTGTTTTCCCTGCACTGCCTCGACTTTCAAGCCGAGGATCGACTCACACCACGGTGGCACGTGGCACAGCCCTGTGGGAAGGCCTCGTGGAAAGCCTCGTGGGAAAGCCTCGAGGGAAAGACACAGATCCCTTGATCCACGCGAAGGGAAGCGTGACACTGCTGCTTCAGCTCGGAGGAAATCGCACGTGCATGCCCCACTCGAGACGAGGACTGCCTCCACTAGGGAGACTCCATTAGTACCCCAAGATCCATGTCAGCACTGGAGAGGAATCCTCAGGTTCCAGCACTGACTCCACACAAGGTCTTAGGCCCGGGCATCGACGGGAGAGGAATCCCGAGAGGCCCACGAGCAACACGCATGGGGACTGGCCTTTCCTGAGGCCACAAGAGCGGTCCCTGAGGTCCCCGTCGTAAGTCGAGAGCACCTGCCGCAACTCGAGAAAATCCAGAAGGTTCTCCCCTCCAGGCGAGATGAGGCCCATTTCCGCTGAGACGTCTCGAGGCTAATCACACCTAACCTCTGAAACTTCCAAAGGGTCCTTCACGTCCTTGCTGCAACTCAAGAAGTTCCCTGACATACCTGTCTCCACTCGAGAGGAAGCACGAGAGGCCTGCCCACATCCAGAGGAGCCCCGTTTCCGTCTCCCAGCTCGAGAGGAGGGATCCTTTCCCTGCGTTGTCGGGAAAGAATTCCCGGCGTTCCCATAGCGTCTCAAGAGGAGTCGCTCTCCACAGGAAAGGCGAGAGGAACTCCAGGGTGGTGCCACCATTCCAGAGTCCCCCACATGTCTCAGTCCATTTCACGGAAACCTGTTTTACCTGCATTGCCTTGGCTCTCAAGCCGAGTATCCATTCAAACAACGGTGGCATGTGGGACAGCCCTTTGGGAAAGCCTCGTGGGAAAGCCTCGTGGAAAGACTCGAGGGAAAGCCACAGATCCCTTACTCCACAAGAAGAGAAGCGAGATACTGCAGCTACAGCTCGGGAGGTAAGCGCATGTGCATGCGCCCACTCCAGACGAGGACTGACTCCCCTGGGGAGACTCCAGAAGTACCCAAGATCCATGTCAGCAAGGAGAGGAAACCTCAGGTTCCTGCACCGACTCCACACAAGGCCTTAGGCCCGGCATCGACGGAGTGAAATCCCGAGAGGCCCCCGAGCAACTCGCATGGGGACTGGCCTTCCTGAGGCCACCAGAGCGAGTCCCTGAGGTCCCCGTCATAAGTCGAGAGAACCTGCCACAACTCGAGAAAATCCAGGAGGTTCTTCCCTCCAGACGAGATGAGCCCCATTTCCGCAAGAGCGACTCGAGGCTAATCACACCTAACCTCTGGACCTTCCAAAGGGCCCTTCACACCCTTGCTGCAACTCAAGAATTTCCCTGACATACCCGTCTCCACTCGAGAGGAAGCACGAGAGTCCCGCCCACATCCAGAGGAGCCCTTTTTCTGCCTCCTAGCTCGACAGGAGGGATCCTTTCCTGCGTGTTCAGAAAAGAATTCTCAGCGTTCCCGTCACATATCAAGAGGGGGGCGCTCTCCACAGGAAAGGCGAGAGGAACTCCAGGGTCGTGTCACCATTCCCAGAGTCCCCCAGATGTCTCAGTCCATTCCAGGAAGCCTGTTTCCCCGGCACTGCCTCGACTTTCAAACCGAGGGATCGACTGACACCTGGGGTGGTGGCACGTGGGACATCACTGGGGGAAAGCCTCGTTGGAAAGCCTGGTGGGAAAGCGTCGT
>NW_017192403.1:0-10297 GCF_001704415.2 Capra hircus
GCAACTCGCATTGGGACTGGCCTTTCCTGCAGGCACCAGAAAGCGTGGGTACCCTGAGGCCGCCCCGTCTGTAAGCGGAGAGCCCACCTGCCGCAACTCGAGAAAATGCTCATTTCCGCTGAGTTGTCTCGAGGCTAATCACACCTAACCCTCTGGCACTTTCAAAAGGTTATTCACACCCTTGCTGCAACTCAAAAGTTCCCCAAATACCCGTCTCCACTCCAGAGGAAGCACGAGACTCCCGCCCACATCCAGAGGAGCCCCGTTTCCGCCTTCTAGCTCGAGAGGAGGATCCTTTACCTGCGTGTCGGGAAAGAATTCCCGGCGATCCCGTCGCATCTGAAGAGGAGGCACTCTCCACAGGAAAGGCGAGAGGAACTCCAGGGTCGTGCCACCATTCCCAGAGTCCCCCAGATGTCTCAGTCCATTCCAGGGAAACCTGTTTTCCCTGCACTGCCTCGACTTTAAAGCGAGGATCGACTGACACCACGGTGGCACGAGGGACAGCCCTGTGGGTAGGCCTCGTGGGAAAGCCTCGAGGGAAAGCCACAGATCCCTTGATCCACGGGGAAGGGAAGCGCGACACTGCTGCTACAGCTCGGAAGGAAAGCGCACGTGCATGCCCCCACTCGAGACGAGGACTGGACTCCCCTGGGGAGACTCCAGAAGTACCCCAAGATCCATGTCAGCACTGGAGAGGAATCCTCAGGTTCCGGCACCTACTTCACACAAGGTCTTAGGCCCCGGCATCGAAGGGAGAGGAATCCCGAGAGGCCCCCGAGCAGCTCGCATGGGGACTGGCCTTTCCTGAGCCCACCAGAGCGGGTACCTGAGGTCCCCGTCGTTAGTCGAGAGCACTTGCCGCAACTCTAGAAAATACAGGAGGTTCTCCCCTCCAGGCGAGATGAGGCCCATTTCCGCTGAGGCGTATCGAGGCTAATCACACCTAACCTCTGGAACTTCCAAAGGGTCCTTCACACCCTTGCTGAAACTCAAGAAGTTCCCCGACATACCGTCTCCACTCGAGAGGAAGCACGAGAGTCCCGCCCACATCCAGAGGAGCCCTGTTTCCGCCTCCTAGCTCGAGAGGAGGGATCCTTTCCCTGCGTGCTCAGGAAAGAATTCCCGGCGTTCCTGTCGCATCTCAAGAGGAGGCACTCTCCACAGGAAAGGCGAGAGGAATTACAGGTTCGTGCCACATTCCCAGAGTCCCCCAGATGTCTCAGTCCATTCCAGGGAAACCTGTTTTCCCTGCACTGCCTCGACTTTCAGGCCGAGGATCGACTCACACCACGGTGGCACGTGGGACAGCCCTGTGAGAAAGCCTCGTGGGAAAGCCTCGTGGGAAAGCCTAGAGGGAAAGCCATAGATCCCTTGATCCACGCGAAGGGAAGCGTGACACTGCTGCTACAGCTCGGGAGGAAAGCGCACGTGCATGCCCCCACTCGAGACGAGGACTGACTCCCCTGGGGAGACTCCAGAATTACCCCAAGATCCAATGTCAGCACTGGAGAGGAATCCTCAGGTTCCGGAACTGACTCCACACAAGATCTTAGGCCCGAGCATCGACGGTTAGGAAACCCGAGAGGCCCCCGAGCAACTCGCATGGGGACTGGCCTTTCCTGAGGCCACCAGAGCGGGTCCCTGAGGTGCCCGTCGTAAGTCGAGAGCACCTGCCCCAAATCGAGAAAATCCAGGAGGTTCTCCCCTCCAGGGGAGATGAGGCCAATTTCCGCTGAGGCGTCTCCAGGCAAATCACACCTAACCTCTGGAACTTCCAAAAGGTCCTTCACACCCTTGCTGCAACTCAAGAAGTTCCCCGACATACCCGTAACCACTCGAGAGGAAGCAGGAAAGTCCCGCCCACATCCAGAGGAGCCACCTTTCCGCCTCATAGCTCGAGAGGTTTGATCCTTTCCCTGCGTGGTCGGAAAAGATTTCGCGACGTTCCCGTCGCATCTCAAGCGGAGGCGCTCTCCACAGGAAAAGCGAGAGGAACTCCAGGGTCGTGCCACCATTCCCAGAGTCCCCCAGATGTCTCAGTGCATTCCAGGGAAACCTGTTTTCCCTGCACTGTTTTGACTTTCAAGCCGAGGATCAACTCACACCACGGTGGCACGTGGGACAGCACTGTGGGAAAGCCTCGTGGGAAAGCCTCTTGGGAAATCCTCGAGGGAATGCCACAGATCCCTTGTTCCGCGCGAAGGGAAGTGTGACACTGCTGCTACAGCTCGGGAGGAAAGCGCACGTGCATGCCCCCAATCGAGACGAGGACTGACTCCCCTGGGGAGACTCCAGAAGTACCGCGAGATCCATGTCAGCACTGGAGAGGAATCATCAGGTTCCCACACCGACTCCACACAAGATCTTAGGCCCCGGCATCAACGGGAGAGTAATCCGGAGAGGCCCCGGAGCAACTCGCATGGGGACTGGCCTTTCCTGAGGCCACCAGAGCGGGTCCCTGAGGTCCCCGTCGTAAGTCGAGAGCACCTGCCGCAACTCGAGAAAATCCAGGAGGTTCTCCCCACCAGGCGAGATGAGGCCCATTTCCGCTGAGGCGTCTCGAGGCTAATCACACCTAACCTCTGGAACTTCCAACGGGTCCTTCACACCCTTGATGCAACTCAAGAAGTTCCCCGACATACCCGTCTCCACTCGAGAGGAAGCACGGGAGTCCCGCCCACATCCAGAGGAGCCCCGTTTCCGCCTCCTAGCTCGAGAGGAGGGATCCTTTCCCTGCGAGGTGGGGAAAGAATTCCCGGCGTTCCCGTCGCATCACAAGAGGAGACGCTCTCGACAGGAAAGGCGAGAGGAACTCCAGGGTCGTGCCACCATTCCCAGAGTCCCCCAGATGTCTCAGTCCATTCCAGGGAAACCTGTGTTCCCTGCATTGCCTCGACTTTCAAGCCGAGGATCGACTCACACCACGGTGGCACGTGGGACAGCCCTGTGGGAAACCCTCGTGGGAAAGCCTCGTGGGAAAGCCTCGAGGGAAAGCCATAGATCCCTTGATTCACGCGAAGGGAAGCGTGACCCTGTTGCTACAGCTTGAGAGGAAAGCCCATGTGCATGCCCCCAGTCGAGACGAGGACTGACTCCACTGGGGAGACTTCAGAAGTAACCCAAGATCCATGTCAGCACTGGAGAGGAATACTCAGGTTCCGGCACCGACTCCACACAAGGTCTTAGACCCCGGCATCGACGGGAGAGGAATCCTGAGAGGCCCCAAAGCAACACGCTTAGGGACTGGCCTTTCCTGAGGCCACAAGTGCGGGTCCCTTTGGTCCCCGTCGTAATTCGAGAGCTCCTGCCGCAACTCGAGAAAAATCCAGGAGGTTCTCCCCTCCAGGCGAGATGAGGGCCATTTGCGCTGAGGCGTCTCGAGGCTATTCATACCTAACCTCTGGAACTTACAAAGGGTCCTTCACACCCTTGCTGCAACTCAAGAAGTTCCCCGACATACCCGTCTCCACTCGAGAGGAAGCACGAGAGTCCCGCCCACATCCAGAGGATTCCTGTTTCCGCCTCCTAGCTCGAGAGGAGGGATCCTTTGCCTGCGTTGTCGGGGAAGATTTCCCGGGTTTTCCGTCGCATCTCAAGAGGAGGCGCTCTCCACATGAAAGGCGAGAGGAAATCCAGTGTCGTGCCACCATTCCCAGAGTCCCCCAGATGTCTCTGTCCATTACAGGGAAACATGTTTTCCCTGCATTTCGTCGACTTTCAAGACGAGGATCGACTCACTCCACGGTGGCACGTGGGACAGCCCTGTGGAAAAGCCTCGTGGGAAAGCCTCGAGGGAAAGACACAGATCCCTAGATCCACGCGAAGGGAAGCGCGACACTGCTGCTACAGCTCGGAAGGAAATAGCACGTGCATGCCCCCACTCGAGACGAGGACTGACTCCACTGGGGAGACTCCAGAAGTACACCAGATCCACGTCAGCACTGGAGAGGAATCCTCAGGTTCCAGCACTTACTTCACACAAGGTCTTAAGCCCCAGCATCGACGGGAGAGGAATCCCGTGTGGCCCCCGAGCAAGTAGCATGGGGACTGGCCTTTCCGGAGGCCACCAGAGCGGGTGCCTGAGGTCCCCGTCGAAAGTCGAGAGCACCTGCCGCAACAAGAGAAAATCCTGGAGGTTCTCCCCTCCAGGCGAGATGAGGCCCATTTCCGCTGAGGCGTCACGAGGCTAATCACACCTAACCTCTGTAACTTCGAAAGGGTCCTTCACACCCTTGCTACAACTCAAGAAGATCCCCGACATACCCGTCTCCACTCAAGAGGAAGCACGAGATTTCTGCCCACATCCAGAGGAGCCCCGTTTACGCCTCCTAGCTTGAGAGGAGGGATTCTTTCCCTGCGTGGTCGGGAAAGAATTCCCGGCATTACCGTCGCATCTCAAGAGGAGGAGTTCTCCACAGGAAAGGCGAGAGGAACTCCAGGGTCGTACCACCATTCCCAGAGTCCCCCAGATATCTCCGTCCATTCCAGGGAAACCTGTTTTCCCTGCACTGCCTCGACTTTCAAGCCGAGGATCGACACACACCACGGTGGAACGTAGGACAGCTCTGAGGGAAAGCCTCGTGGGAATGCCCCTGATCCCTTGATCCACGCGAAGGGAAGCGCGACACTGTTGCTACAGATCGGGAGGAAAGCGTACGTGCATGCCCCCACTCGAGACGAGGACTGACTCCCCTGGGTAGACTCCAGTAAGTTTCCCAAGATCCATGTCAGCACTGGAGAGGGATCCTCAGGTTCCGGCACTGACTCCACACAAGGTCTTACGCCCCAGCATCGACGGGAGAGGAATCCCGAGAGGAACCCGAACAACTCGCAATGGGGACTGGCCTTTCCTGAGGCCACCAGAGCGGGTCCCTGTGGCTTTCCCACGAGGCTTTCCCACGAGGCTTTCCCACATGGCTGTCCCACGTGCCACCGTGGTGTCAGTCGATCCTCGGCTTGAATGTCGAGGCAGTGCAGGGAAAACTAGGTTTCCCTGGAATGGACTGAGACATCTGGGGGACTCAGGGAATGGTGGCACGACCCTGCAGTTCCTCTCGCCTTTCCTGTGGAGAGCGCCTCCTCTTGAGATGCGACGGGAACGCCGGGAATTCTTTCCCGACCACGCAGAGAAAGGATCCCTCCTCTCGAGCTAGGAGCCGGAAACGGTGCTCCTCTGGATGTGGGCGGGACTCTCGTGCCTTCTCTCGAGTGGAGACGGGTATGTCGGGGAACTTCTTGAGTTGTAGCAAGGGTGTGAGGGACCCTTTGGAAGTTCTAGAGGTTAGGTGTGATTAGCCTGAGATGCCTCAGAGGAAATGGGCCTCATCTCGCCTGGAGGGGAGAACCTCCTGGATATTCTCGAGTTGCGGCAGGTGATCTCGACTTACGACGGGGACCTCAGGGACCCGCTCTGGTGGCCGCCGGAAAGGCCAGTCCCCATGCGAGTTTCTCCGGGGCCTCTTGGGGTTCCTCTCCCGTCGATGCCGGTGCCTAAGACCTTGTGTGGAGTGGGTGCCGGAACCTGAGGATTCCTCTCCAGTGCTGACATGGATCTTGGGGTACTTCTGGGGTCTCCCCAGGGGAGTCAGTCCTCGTCTCGAGTGGGGGCATGCACATGCGCTTTCCTCCCGAGCTGTAGCAGCAGTGTCACGCTTCCCTTCGCGTGGATCAAGGGATCTGTGGCTTTCCCTCGAGGCTTTTCCCTGGAGGCTTTTTCACGATGCTTTCCCTCGAGGCTTTCCCACAGGGATGTCCCACGTGCCACCGTGGCGTAAATGGATCCTCGGCTTGAAAGCCGAGGCAGTGCAGGGAAAAAGGTTTCTCTGGAATGGACTGAGACATCTGGGAGACTCTGGGAATTTGGCACGACCCTGGAGATCCTCTCGCCTTTCCTGTGGGAGCGCCTCCTCTTGAGATGCGACGGGAACGCCGGGAATTCTTTCCCGAACACGCAGGGAAAGGATCCCTCCTCTCAAGCTAGGAGGTGGAAACGGGGCTCCTCTGGATGTGGGCGGGACTCTCGTGCTTCCTCTCGAGTGGAGACGGGTATGTCGGGGAACTTCTTGAGTTGCAGAAGGGTGTGAAGGACCCTTTGGAAGTTCCAGATGTTAATTGTTATTAGACTCGAGACGCCTCAGCGGAAATGGGCCTCATCTCGCCTGGAGGCGAGAACCTCCTGGATTTTCTCGAGTTGCGGCAGGTGCTCTCGACTTACAACGGGGACCTCAGGGACCCGCTCTGGTGGCCTCAGGAAAGGCCAGTCCCCATGCGAGTTGCTCGGGGGCCTCTCGGGATTCCTCTCCTGTCGATGCTGAGGCCTAAGACCTTGTGTGGAGTCGGTGCCGGAACCTGAGGATTCCTCTCCAGTGCTGACATGGATCTTGGGGTATTTCTGGAGTCTCCCCAGGGCAGTCAGTCCTTGTCTCGAGTGGGTGCATGCACGTGTGCTTTCCTCCCGAGCTGTAGCAGCAGTGTCACGCTTTCCTTCGCGTGGATCATGGGATCTGTTTCTTTCCCTCGAGGCTTTCCTCGAGTCTTTCCCACGAGGCTTTGCTACAGGGCTGTCCCACGTGCCACCGTTTTTTGAGTCGATCCTCAGCGTGAAAGTCGAGGCAGTGCAGGGAAAAGAGTTTTCCCTGGAATGGACTGAGACATCTGGGGGACTCTGGGTATGGTGGCACGACCCTGGAGTTCATCTCTCCTTTCTTGTGGAGAGCGCCTCCCCATGAGATGCGACGGGAATGCCAGGAATTCTTTCCCGACCACGCAGGGAAAGGATCCCTCCTCTCGAGCTAGGAGGCGGAAAAGGGGCTCCTCTGGATGTGTGCGGTACTCTCGTGCTTCCTCTCGAGTGGAGACGGGAATGTCGGGGAACTTCTTGAGTTGCAGCAAGGGTGTGAAGGACCCTTTGGAAGTTCCAGAGTTTAGGTGTCATTAGCCTGGAGACGCCTCAGCGGAAATGGGCGTCATCTCGCCTGGAGGGGTAACCTCATGGATTTTCTGGAGTTCCAGCATTTGCTCTCGACTTACGACAGGGACCTCAGTGACCCTCTCTGGTGGCCTCAGGAAAGGCCAGTCCCCATGCCAGTTGCTCGGGGACCTCTCGGGATTCCTCTCCCGTTGATGCCGGGGCCTAAGACCGTGTGTGTAATCGGTGCCAGAACCTGAGCATTCCTCTCCAGTGCTGACATAGATATTGCGGTACTTCTGGAGTCACCCCAGGGGAGTCAGTCCTCGTCTCGAGTGGGGGCATGCACGTGGGCTTTCCTGCCGAGCTGTAGCAGCAGTGTCACGCTTCCATAGGGGTGGATCAAGGGATATGTGGCTTTCCCTCGAGGCTTTCCAACGAGTTTTCCCACGAGGCTTTCCAACAGGGCTGTCCCACGTGCCACCGTGGTGTGAATCTATCCTCGGCTTGAAAGTCGAGGCAGTGCAGGCAAACAGGTTTCCCTGGAAAGGACTGAGACATCTGGGGGACTCTGGGAATGGTGGCACGACCCTGGAGTTTCTCTCGTCTTTCTTGTGGAGAGCGCCTCCTCGTGAGATGCGACGGAAACGCCGGGAATTCTTTCCCGAACACGCAGGGAAAGGATCCCTCCTCTCGAGCTAGGAGGCGGAAACGGGGCTCCTCTGAATGTGGGCGGGTATCTCGTGCTTCCTCTCGAGTGGAGACGGGTATGTCGGGGAACTTCTTGAGTTCCAGCAAGGGTGTGAAGGACCCTTTGGAAGTTCTAGAGGTTAGGTGTGATTAGACTCGAGACGCCTCAGTGGAAATGGGCCTCATATCGCCTGGAGGGGAGAACCTCCTGGATTTTCTTAAGTTGCGGCAGGTGCTCTCGACTTACGACGTGGACCTGAGGGACCCACTCTGGCGGCCTCAGGAAAGGCCAGTCCCCATGCGAGTTGCTCGTGGCCTCTCGGGATTCCTATCCCGTCGATGCTGGGGCCTAAAATCTTGTGTGGATTCGGTGCCGGAACCTGAGGATTTCTCTCCAGTGCTGACATGGATCTTGGGGTACTTCTGTTGTCTCCCCAGGGGAGTCAGTCCTCGTCCCGAGTGGGGGCATGCACGTGCGCTTTCCTTCCGAGCTCTAGCAGCAGTGTCACGCTTGGCGTGGACCAAGGGATCTGTGGCTTTCCCTCGAGGCTTTCCCACAAGGCTTTCCCAGAGGGCTGTTCCACGTGCCACAGTGGTGTGAGTCGATCCTCGGCTTGAAAGTCGAGGCAGTGCAGGGAAAAAAGATTTCCCTGGAATGGACTGGAACATCTGGGGCACTCTGGGAATGGTGGCACGACCCTGGAGTCCTTCTCGCCTTTCCTGTGGAGAGCGCCTCCTCTTGAGATGCGACGGGAACGCCGGGAATTCTTTCCGGACCACGCAGGGAAAGGACCCCTCCTTTCGAGATAGAAGCGGAAACGGGTCTCCTCTGGATGTGGGCGGGACTCTCGTGCTTCCTCTCGAGTGGAGACGGGTATGTCGGGGAACTTCTTGAGTTGCAGCAAGGGTGTGAATGACCCTTTGGAAGTGCCAGGGGTTAGGTGTGATTAGCCTCGAGACGCCTCAGTGGAATGGGCCTCATCTCGCCTGGAGGGGAGAACCTCCTCGATACTCTCGAGTTGAGGCAGGTGCTCTCGTGTTACGACGGGGACATCAGGGACCCATCTCTGGTGGCCTCAGGAAAGGCCAGTCCCGATGCGAGTTGCTTGGGGGCCTCTCCGGATTCTTCTCCGTCGATGCCGGGGCTTAAGATCTTGTGTGGAGTGGGTGCCGGAACTTGAGGATTCCTCTCCGAGTACTGACATGGATCTTGGTGTATTCTGGAGAATCCCCAGGGGAGTCAGTCCTCGTCTCCGAGTGGGGGCATGCACGTGTGCATTTCCTCCCGAGCTGTAGCAGCAGTGTCGCGCTTCCCTTCGCGTGGATCAAGGGATCTGTGGCTTTGCCTCGAGGCTTTCCCACGAGGCTTTCCCACAGGGCTGTCCCACGTGCCACCGTGTGTGTGAGTCGATCCTCGGCTTGAAAGTCGGAGGCAGTGCAGGGAAAACAGGTTTTCCATGAGAGGACTGAGACATCTGGGGACTCTGGGAATGGTGGCACGACCCTGGAGTTCCTCTCGCCTTTCCTGTTGGAGAGCGCTCCTCTTGAGATGCGACCGGAACGCCGGGAATTACTTCCCGACCACGCAGGGAAAGGATCCCTCCTCTCGAGCTAGGAGGCAGGAAACGGGGCTCCTCTGGATGTGGGCGGGACTGTCGTTCTTCCTCTCGAGTGGAGACGGAGTATGTCAGGGAACATTCTTGAGTTGCAGCAAGGGTGTGAACGGACCCTTTGGAAGTTCCAGAGGTTAGTTGTTGATTAGCCTTCGAGACTGCCTCAGTGGAAATGGGCCCTCATCTCGCCTGGAGGGGACAACCTCCTGGATTTTCTCGAGTTGCAGAGGTGCTCTCGACTTACGACGGGGACCTCAGGGACCCGCTCTGGTGGCCTCAGGAAAGGCAGTCCCCATGCGAGTTGCTCGGGGGCCTCTCGGGATTCCTCTCCCGTCGATGCCGGGGGCCTAAGACCTTGTGTGGAGTCGTTGCTGCAACCTGAGGATTCCCCTCCAGTGCTGACATGGATCTTGGGGGAACCTCTGGAGTCTCCCCAGGGGAGTCAGTCCTCGTCTCGTGTGGGGGCATGCACATGGGCTTTCCTCTCGAACTGTAGCAGCAGTGTCGCGCTTCCCTTCGCGTGGGATCAAGGGATCTGTGGCTTTCCCTCGAGGCTTTCCCACGAGGCTTTCCCCAAGGCTGTCCCACGTGCCACTGTGGTGTGAATCGATCCTCGCTTGAAATTCGAGGCAGTGCAGGGAAAACAGGTTTCCCTGGAATGGACTGAGACATCTGGGGAACTCTGGGAATGGTGGCACGACCCTGGATTTCCTCTCGCCTTTCCTGTGGAGAACGCCTCCTGTTCAGATGCGCGGGGAATGCCAGGAATCCTTTCCCGACGACACAGGGAGAGAATCAATCTCTCGAGCTATGAGGCGAAACGGCTCCTGGATGTGGGCGGGACTCTCGTGTTTCCTCTCGAGTGAAGACGGGTATGTCGGGGAACTTCTTGAGTTGCAGCAAGGGTGTGAATACCCTTTGGAAGTTCCAGAGGTTAGGTGTGATTAGCCTCGAGACGCCTCAGCGGAAATGGGCCTCATCTCGCCTGGAGGGAGAACCTCCTGGATTTTCTCGAGTTGCGGCAGGTGCTTTCACGAAGGACGGGGACCACAGGGACCCGCTCTGGTGGCCTCAGGAAGGCCAG
>NW_017192404.1:0-10297 GCF_001704415.2 Capra hircus
TTAAATAAGCAGGGTGACAATACACTGCCTTGACATATTCCTTTTCCTATTTAGACCAGTCTGTTGTTCCATGTCCAGTTCGAACTGTTTCTTCCTGACCTGCATACAGGTTTCTCAAGAGACAGGTCAGTGGTCTGGTATTCCCATCTCTTTTCAGAATTTTTCCCAGTTTATTGTGATCCACACAGTCAAAGGCTTTGGCATAGTCAATAAAGCAGAAATAGATGTGCTTTTTTTTCTTGAACTCTCTTGCCTTTTTCAATGATCCAGTGGATGTTGGCAGTTTGATCTCTGGTTTCTCTGCATGTTTTAAATCCCTCTTGAACATTTTGGAAGTTCACAGTTCATGTGAACTTGGAGAATTTTGAGCATTACTTTACTAGTGTGTGAGATGAGTGCAATTGTGCAGCAGCTTGAATATTCTTTGTCATTGCCTTTCTTTTGGGATTGGAATGAAAACTGACCTAATGACTAGATGTTTTCAATTGCATATGCTGAAAGAACTGGCTGTGCAGTTTTTGAAGAAAAAAAAATCATTTTAACCCATTTTCTCTGAAGTGCAAGGCATATCATGGCCATCCCTGAATCATAAAGTCACCTTTTCTTTATGTAGTCATAGTTTCATGCCTAAATTATAGGCCAACTCATGCTCAAATTGACTCTGATGTCAGGGGCAGATCAACTAATAAAAAGCTATGGATTGTCCCTCTGGAGGAAAGTGAGATCTTTGTCCCACGAGAAGAATCTGAAGGGTTAAGGGAACTTGCAAGAGTGGGGAAAAGCTTAGTCCATCCTACATGTACCAAAATCTTAAATAAGGCTTATTTGCTTTACCGGAAGTAAACAAACAGATGATGAAAACAATTATAAATCAATGAAAGGTAAAGAAACTCATAGTCTGTTATCAAAAATTGCATTCTAAGAAAACTTTGTTCTCTTAACCTAGAGAGGAGACTAAATTCCATCTGGTACCAGCTTACCAGAAGACAAACAAACAAACAAACAAATTATCGGTAAGCTTAAAAAAATGTATATTCCATATATCTTGAAGTAGCAGTATTTCTGCTAAAGGCATCAGTGTGAAATCATAGAAGACATGGTTGAAAACCTGATTAATAGAAATTGACAATGTAATCTGGTCACTGCTGCGACTTGAAATGCTTTCATATGATAACTGGAAATTATAACTGACAGGCATTTGACCAGGACATATCAGATTTTCACGGATGTCAGATAATTTTCTAGGATATCTATATTAGGAACTGAAGGAATCTTTGAACCTAGGAAAGAAAACAACAGTCTCAAAGGCCCTTGCTGAATATCTATCAGCAAGGAATGTCTTTGCAAGGATCGCAAAATGAAGGGAAATTACACCGACCTGCCTCTGCAACTTCGGTCCTCTGAGCAGATCTGGAGGTCTCCCTTTGTATAAGCTAACCTGTTCCTTCCAAATAGAGGTTTGCAACACAAAACAAGTGGCCGCCTATTCTTCCTCGAAGGAGGATCTCTTTCCCCACATCCTGCGAACTCCTTTTCCCAGCCTCCAGGAAAAGCGCTTCTTGCAGTTCCTTTCAGAAAATCCTATGGACGGAGAAGCCTGGTAGGCTGCAGTCCGTGGGGTCGCTGAGGGTCGGACGCGACTGAGCGACTGCACTTTCATTTTCACTTTCATGCATTGGAGAAGGCAATGGCAACCCACTTACTGTTCTTGCCTGGAGAATCCCAGGGACGGGGGAGCCTAGTGGGCTACCGTCTATGGCGTCGCACAGAGTCGAACACGACTGAAGCAACTTAGCAGCAGCAGCAGCAGCAGTTCCTTTCTTAGGGGCAGTTATCCCTGAGATTTGGACCTGGAAAGGCAGAGCCACCTCCACACACACGTCTTTTCTGTCCCCTTTCCTCTGGAGGAGAGCTCTAGTGAGCCTAGGTCTGTCAGGAAAATTCTTGGCTTTGACGGGATCACACCCAGTGTGTGAACCTGCATACCCGACCTAGGGGCCACAGGGCACCTGTTTTGCTCGAGTGGGTCCTGGAGGGGTGCAGCATAGCAAGAGCTTAAAAATCCATCCAATTTGTCTTTTTTTTTTTTACCTCGGAGAGAACGAGTTTGCTCCACCTCCACCCTTTGGCAGTGTGGAGGGAAGAGGGCACCACCCTCTCCCAAAGGGGACATAGGGCCTACCAGGAGAGAAAGGCCCCTTGAGAAGCTGAGCCCAGGTAGGCAGCCAGTGATGTCAAGCACACTCCCGCTGCTTGCTTCTTCATGGGCACTCCCATGATCTGCTAGGAATGTCTTTGCAAGGATCTCAAAGGGAAGGGGAGATACATGGCCCTGTCTCTGGAACTTCAGTCCTCTGAGCAGATCTGGAGGTCTTGAGTTGTATAAGCAAACCTGTTCCTTCCAAATAGAGGCTTGCAAACACACCCCCCGGTGGTTGCCTCTTCTTCCCGAAGAAGTCTTTCTTTCCCCACATGCTGCGAACTCCCTGTCCCAACCTCCAAGAATAGCGCTTCTTGCCATTCCTTTCTTAGAGGCAGTTATCCCTGAGCTTGGGGCCGTAGGGAGTAGCCCCACACTCACAGGGCAAAGACTCCTCCATACATCTCCTCTATCCCCTTTGCTCTGGAGGAGAGCTCTAGTGAGCCTAGGTCTTTCAGGAAAATTCTTGGCTTGGACAGGATCTCACCCTGTTTGTGAACCTGCATATCCAACCAGGGGCCACAGAGCACCTGTTTCAGTAAAGTGGCCCTGAAAGGGTGCAGCCTAGCAAGAGCTTGAAAATCCATTCAATTGGCTTGGTTTTTGTACCTCTGACAGAGCGAGCTTGGCTCCACCCTTTGGCAGTGAGGAGAAAAGAGGCATGACACCCTCCCCAAGGGGACATGGGCCTATTCGAGAGGAAAGGCCCCTTGTGGAGATGAGGCCAGGAAGGCACACAGTCGTGTCAAACACACTCCCACTGCTTGCTTCTTCAGGGGCACACCCGCTATCAGCTAGGAATGTCTTTGGCAATGATCACAAAGGGAAGGGGAGATACAGGGCCCTGCTTCAGGACCTCCGTGCTCTGAGCAAATCTCGAGGTCTCCCGTTGTTGGTCAAAGGTCAAGGTCAAGTTCAAGGTCAAGGTCAAGGTTCAAGATCAAGGTTGAAGTTCAAGGTCAAGTTGAAAGTTCAAGTTCAAGGTCAAGGTCAAGTTCAAGTTCAAGTTGAAGTTCAAGGTCAAGGTTCAAGTTCAGTTAGCAAGAGTCAAGATCAAGTTCAAGTTCAAGTTCAACGTCAAGTTCAAAGTCAAGTTCAAGTTCAAGTTCAAGTTGGAAGTTCAAGTTCAAGGTGAAGGTCAAGTTCAAGTTCAAGGTCAAGGTCAAGGCCAATTTCAAGTTCAAAGTCAAGGTCAAGGTCAAGGTCAAGGTCAAGGTCAAGTTCAAGTTCAGAGGGCAGGGCAAGGCCAAGCCCAAGACCAAGGCAAGTGCAAGGGCACCGCCAAGGGCAAGGCCAAGGCCCAGGCCAAGGCAAAGGCCAAGGCCACCAAAGCGAAGCCCAAACTCCGTAACGCCTGACAAAAGGCAGAAGCCACTAGGCCCCTGTGCAGAGGAAGCCACTGAAGGCAGCAAGGCCACAGAGCTCCCCGACTCCCATTCCACAGGAAGATGTGAGGATAAAGGGCCTCATCCCAGCACAGCACCCCTCCCACCACCCCGCAACCCCGGCCCCCGCCCCCTGCATGACGCACCCTGAAACAACACTGGCCTTCCCAGAAAAGAGAACGGAGAAGCCATGTGTGTGCCAAAGGAGCAAGATGAACGAACGATGCCACGCCCTCCAACTTTGGGCACACCTGACGCCTTGGAACCCCGGGCCTGGCCAATGGGTCCCCGCCGTTCTCGGGTGGGAGGGGGGTCAACACATTGGCAGAGAGCCCTTGCCCAGGCCACCCGCAAATCCCCTGAGATGTGATCCGACCACAGGGACCGAGGGCAAACGTACCGCTTGAGGTGCTGGAGGAGCCAGACGAAGCCATGGTGGGAGAGGCACACGGGCACGCTGCAGACTGCTGGCCGAGTGGGCGGGGACCCAGCAGCTTAGGACTCTGGAGAACGGGAGGCGTCTCCGCCACCATTGACGTCAATAGGGTTTGGGTGGGTAGATGGAGGGGGCTGCCCTGGCCTCGTTCCAAGCAGAGACCCCTGGACGGAGTCCCGTGGAGCGAGTGGGCTTTTCCCGGCACAGCTGTGCCCTGGACTGGCCACGATCCCCGTTGGGGTGGGCGGGCAGTTCGCGGGCTTTGGTTTGTGGCCTCCCTCGCAGCGGGGGGTGGGATCAACCCCGGGTGGATCAAATCAGGGGCCCTCAGCAGTGCCAAGGGAGCTACCGGCCCAGGAAACGCCCCAAGGTCCCTTTGAATTGGCCACCAATGCCCCTTTCCCAGCCTGCCTTGCTCTGGGATTTCCCGCCTTTTCACATTCCACAGGTCCCTGGCCTCGACTGGTCCCCCGCTGGCTCCTCCGAGGCATTCCGGGACACCAGACGCTCTCTCCAGCGCCTCCACCTAGATCCCTCGCTGTCCTCGCCTCCGTTTCCCCCATGCCCCCTCCCCAACTCCTCCGTGGGCTCTTGGCGTCCTTTCACTACAGCAGTCACAGAGTGCCAACACCGAGGGCTTTGAGTTGCCTGGAGCCCAAGGCTCCGGCCAGAGACCTGAGGGGCCAGCGTCTGGACTGGCAGCTAATGCCATTTGGGGCTTTTCTCACATGGAGCCTGAGGCCCGCACGTCCGCGGCAAACCACCAGCGCGAGTGCCCTGGAGATACCCACCCAAGGGACAGTGTACCACCTACTGTGGGGAAGGAGGTTCCTGTTTTCCCTGCACTGGTTCGACTTTCCACGCCGAGGATCGACTCACACCATGATGGCAAGTGGAATAGCCCTGTGGGAAAGCCTCATGGGAAAGACTCCAGGGAAAGCCACAGATTCCTTGATCCACGAGAAGGGAAGCGTGACACTGCTGCTACCACTCGGGAGGAAAGCGCACGTGCATGACCCCACTCGAGCCGAGGACTGATCGCCACTTGGGAGACTCCAGAAGTACGCCAAGATCCATGTCAGCACTGAAGAGGAATCCTCAGCTTCCGGTCCCGAATTCACACAAGGTCTTAGGCCCCGGCATCGATGGGAGAGGAATCCTGAGAGGCCCCCTAGCACCTCGCATGGGACTGGCCTTTCCTGAGGTCACCAGAGTGGGTCCTGAGGTCTCCGTCGTAAGTCGAGAAGCACCTGCGGCAACTCGAGGAAAATCCAGGAGGTTCTCCCCTCCAGGCGAGATGAGGCCCATTTCCGCTGAAGGCGTCTCGAGGCTAATCACACCTAACCTCTGGAACTTCCAAAGGGTCCTTCACAACCTTGCTGCAACTCAAGAAGTTCCCTGATATACCCGTCTCCACTCGAGAGGAAGCACGAGAGTCCTGCCCACATCCAGAGGAGCTCGGTTTCCGCCTCCTAGCTCGAGAGGAGGGATCCTTTCCCTGCGTGGTCGGAAAGAATTCCCGGCGTTCCCGTCGCATCTCAAGAGGAGGCGCTCTCCACAGGAAAGGCGAGAGGAACTCCAGGGTCGTGCCACCATTCCCTGAGTCCCCCAGATGTCTCAGTCCATTCCAGGGAAACCTGTTTTCCCTGCACTGCCTCGACTTTTAAGGCCGAGGATCGTCTCACACAACGGTGGCACGTGGAACAGCCCTTTGGGAAAGCCTCGTGGGAAAGCTTGAGCGAAAGCCACAGATCCCTTGATCCACGCGAAGAGAAGCGTGACACTGCTGCTACATATCGGGAGGAAAGCGCACGTGCATGCCCCCACTCGAGACGAGGACTGACTCCCCTGGGGAGACTCCAGAAGTACAGCAAGATCCATGTCAGCACTGGAGAGGAATGCTCAGGTTCCAGGCACCGGACTCCACACAAGATCTTAGGACCCGGCATCGACAGGAGAGGAATCCCGAGAGGCCCCCGAGCAACTTGCATGCTGACTGGCCTTTCCTGAAGCCACCAGAGCGGGTCCCTGAGGTCCCCATCGTATGTCGAGAGCACCTGCCGCAACTCGAGAAAATCCAGGAGGTTGTCCCCTCCAGGTGAGATGAGGCCCATTTCCGCTGAGGCGTCTCGAGGCTAATCACATCTAACAATTGGAACTTCCAAAGGGTCCTTCACACCTTGCTGCAACTCAAGAAGTTCCCCGACATACCCGTCTCCACTCGATTGGAAACACGAGAGTCCCCGCCCATATCCAGAGCAGTCCCGTTTCCGCCCCCATGCTCGGAGGAGGGATCCTTTCCCTGCGTGGTCGGGAAAGAATTCCCGACGTTCCCAGTCGCATCTCAAGAGGAGCGCTCTCCACAGGAAAGGCGAGAGGAACTCCAGGTCGTGCCACCATTCCCAGAGTCCCCCAGATGTCTCAGTCCATTCCAGGGAAACGTGTTTTCCCTGCACAGCCTCGACTTTTCAAGCCGAGGATCGACTAAACACCACGGTGGCATGTAGGAACAGCCCTTTGGGAAAGCCTCGTGGGAACGCCTCGTGTGAAAGCCTCGTGGAAAGCCTCGAGGGAAAGCCACAGATCCCTTGATCCACGCGAAGGAAGCGTAACACCGCTGCTACAGCTCGGGAGGAAAGCGCATGTGCATGCCCCCACTCAAGACGAGGACTGACTCCACTGGAGAGACTCCAGAAGTACCCCAAATCCATGTCAGCACTGGAGAGGAATGCTCAAGTTCCGGCACCGACTCCACACAAGGTCTTAGGCCCCAGCATCGACGGGAGAGGAATCCCGAGAGGCCCCCGAGCAACTCGCATGGGGACTGGCCTTTCCTGAGGCCACCAGAGCGGGTCCCTGAGGTCCCCATCGTAAGTCGAGAGCACCTGCCATAAATCGAGAAAATCCAGGAGGTTCTCCCCTCCAGGCGAGATGAGGCCCATTTCCGCTGAGGTGTCTCGAGGCTAAACACATCTAACACCTGGAACTTCCAAAGGGTCCTTCACACCCTTGCTGCAAATCAAGAAGTTCCCCGACATACTCGTCTCCACTCGAGAGAAGCACGAGAGTCCCGCCCACATCCAGAGGAACCCGTTCCCCCTCCTAGCTCGAGAGGAGGGTTCCTTTCCCTGCGTGGTCGGGAAAGAATTCCAGGCGTTTCCGTCGCATCTCAAAAGGAGGTGCCTCTCCACAGGAAAGGCAGAGGACTCCAGGGTCGTGCCACCATTCCGAGTCCCCCAGATGTCTCAGTCCATTCCAGGGAAACCTGTTTTCCCTGCACTGCCTCGACTTTCAAGCCGAGGATCGACTAACACCACGGTGGCACTGTGGGACAGCCCTGTGGAAAAGCTCTAGTGGGAAAGCCTCGAGGGAAAAGCCACAGATCCCTTGATCCACGCGAAGGGAAGCGCGTCACTGCTGCTACAGCTCGGGAGGAAAGCGCACGTGCATGCCCCCACTCGACACGAGGACTGACTCCCCTGGGGAGACTCCAGAAGTACCCAAGATCCATGTCAGCACTGGAGAGGAATCCTCAGGTTCCGGCACCCACTCCACAAAAGATCTTAGGCCCCGCATCGACGGGAGAGGAATCCCGAGAGGCCCGCGAGCAACTCGGATGGGGACTGGCCTTTCCTGAGGCCAGCAGAGCGGGTCCCTGAGGTCCCCGTCGTAGGTCGAGAGCACCTGCCGAAACTCGACAAAATCCAGGAGGTTCTCCCCTCCAGGCGAGATGAGGCCCATTTCCGCTGAGGCGTCTCGAGGCTAAACACATCTAACACCTGGAACTTCCAAAGGGTCCTTCACACCCTTGCTGCAAACTCAAGAAGTTCCCCGACATACCCGTCTCCACTCGAGAGGAAGCACCAGAGTCCCGCCACATCCAGAGGAGCCCCGATTCCGCCTCATAGCTGGAGAGGAGGGATTCCTTTCCCTGCGTGATCGGGAAAGAATTCCCGGCGTTCCCGTCGCATCTAAAGAGGAGGCACTCCCACAGGAAAGGCGAGAGGAACTCCAGGGTAGTGCGACCATTCCCAGTGTCCCGCCAAATGTCTCAGTCCATGCCAGGGTAAGCTGTTTTCCCTGCACTGCCTCGACTTTCAAACCGAGGATCGACTCACACCACGGTGGCACGTGGAACAGCCCTGTGGGTAAGCCTCTGGGAAAGCCTCATGGGAAAGCCTCGAGGGAAAGTCGCTGATCCCATGATCCACGCGACGGGAAGCGTGACACTGCTGCTACAGCTCGGGAGGAAAGAGCAGGTGCATGCCCCCACTCGAGACGAGGACTGACTCCCCTGGGGAGACTCCAGAAGTACCCCAATATCGATATCAGCACTGGAGAGCAATCCTCAGGTTCCGGCACCGACTCCACACAGGGTCTTATGCCCCGGCATCGACCGGAGAGGAATCCCGAGAGGCCCCTGAGCAACTTGCATGGGGACTGGCCTTTCCTGAGGCCACCAGAGCGGGTCCCTGAGGTCCCCGTGGAAAGTCGAGAGCACCTGCCGCAACTCGAGAAAATCCAGGAGGTTCTCCTCTCCAGGCCAGATGAGGCCCATTTCCGCTGAGGCGTCTCCAGGCTAATCACAACTAACCTCTGGAACTTCCAAAGGGTCCTTCACACCCTTGCTGCAACTCAAGAAGTTCCCCGACATACCCGTCTCCCCTCGAGAGGAAGCACGAGAGTCCCGCCCACATCCAGAGGAGCCCCATTGCCGCCTCCTAGCTCGAGAGGAGGGATCCTTTCCCTGCGTGCTCGGGAAAGAATTCCAGGCGATCCCGTCGCATCTCAAGAGGAGGCACTCTCCACTAGAAAGGTTAGAGGAACTCCAGGGTCGTGCCACCATTCCCTGAGTCGCCCAGATGTATCAGTCCATTCCATGGAAACCTGTTTTCCCTGCACAGCCTCGACTTTCAAGCCAAGGATCGACTAACACCACGGTGCCATGTAGGACAGCCCTGTGGGAAAGCCTCTTGGGAATGCCTCGTGTGAAAGCCTCGTGGGAAAGCCTCGAGGGAAAGCCACAGATCCCTTGATCCACGCGAAGGGAAGCGTGACACTGCTGCTACAGCTCGGAGGAAAGCACACGTGCATGCCCCCACTCGAGACGAGGACTGACTCCGCTGGGGAGACTCCAGAAGTACCCCGAGATCCATGTCAGCACTGGAGAGGAATCCTGAGGTTCCGGCACCCACTCCACACAAGATCTTAGGCCCCGGCATCGACGGGAGAGGAATCCGAGAGGCCCGCGAGGAACTCGCATGGGGACTGGCCGTTCCTGAGGCCACCAGAGCGGGTCCCTGAGGTCCCGGTCGTAAGTCGAGAGCACCTGCCGCAACTCGAGAAAATCCAGGAGGTTCTCCCCTCAGGCGAGTTGAGGCCCATTTCCGCTGAGGCGTCTCGAGGCTAATCACATCTAACAATTGGAACTTCCAAAGGGTCCTTCACACCCTTGCTGCAACTCAAGAAGTTCCCCGACATACCCGTCTCCACTCGATTGGAAACACGAGAGTCCCACCCACATCCAGAGGAGTACCGTTTCCGCCCCCATGCTCGAGAGGAGGGATCCTTTCCCTGCGTGGTCGGGAAAGAATTCCCGACGTTCCCGTTGCATCTCAAGAGGAGTCGCTCTCCACAGGAAAGGGCGAGAGGAACTCCAGGGTCGTGCCACCATTCCCAGAGTCCCCCAGATGTCTCAGTCCATTCCAGGGAAACGTGTTTTCCCTGCACAGCCTCGACTTTCAAGCCGAGGATCGACTAACACCACTGGTGGCATGAAGGACAGCCCTGTGGGAAAGCCTCGTGGGAACCGCCTCGTCTGAAAAGCCTCGTGGGAAAGTGGGAAAGCCTCGAGGGAAAGCCACAGATCCCTTGATCCACGTGAAGGGAAGCGTGACACTGCTGCTACAGCTCGGGAGGAAAGCGCTCGTGCATGCCCCCACTCGAGACGAGGACTGACTCCCTGGAGAGACTCCAGAAGTACCCCAAGATCCATGTCAGCACTGGAGAGGAATGCTCAGGTTCCGGGCAATCCACACTAGATCTTAGGCCCCATCGACGGGAGAGGAATCCGAGAGGCCCGAGCAACTCGCATGGGGACTGGCCTTTCCTGAGGCCACCAGAGCGGGTCCCTGAGGTCCCCATCGTAAGTCGAGAGCACCTGCCGCAAATCGAGAAAATCCAGGAGGTTCTCCCCTCCAGGCGAGATGAGGCCCATTTTTGAGGCGAGGGGAGGTAATCACACCTGGAACTTCCAAAGGGTCCTTCACACCCTTG
>NW_017192405.1:0-10297 GCF_001704415.2 Capra hircus
TTATACATTGCTAAGCAACTTGCCTCCAAACTACATTTGGTACACTGTTTTAGATTTAAAAGATGCCTTTTTCAGTTTGCCTCTTGCCCCGCAAGCCAAGAGATCTTTGCCTTCAAATGGCAGGAAGATGGTAGTCAGACCCCTGTGCATCTGACATGGACTCACTTACCACAGGGTTTCAAAAACTCACCCACATTATTTAATGAGGCCCTGGACGAAGACCTCCATGAGTATTGGGTTGAACACCCTACCATTGTTTTATTACAATATGTTGATTACCTTATGCTGGCAGCGGCTATAGAGAAAGAATGCCAAGAGGCAACAGGTGACCTTCTCCAAACCTTGGGGACTTTAGGTTACCGGGCTAGTGCCAAAAAGGCCCAGATTGCCAAGCAAGAGTTTACATACCTCGGTTATAAGATAAAACAGGGCCAGAGGTGGCTAACACAGGCTATGAAAGAAACCATCCTCCAGATTCCTGAATTGGCTAACCCTAGAGAAGTGATAGAATTTCTGGGAACTGTGGGATATTGCTGGTTATAGATCTTGGGGTTTGCAGAAAAGACCAGGACCCTATATGAAGGGACCAAAGAAAACAAGGACTGGAAATGGACTGAGCCAATGAAAGAGGCCTTCCAAGAGCTCAGGCGAGTGTTACTAGAAGCTCCTGCCTTGCCCTCCCTGATCCACCTAAGCCTTTCCAATTATTTGTAGATGAAAGCGGGGGATAGGAAAAGGGTACTAACACAGAGATGGGGACCATGGAAGCGACCTGTAGCTTACCTTTCCAAGAGACTGGATCCAGTGGCAGCCGGATGGCCACCTTGCCTCCATATCATCACGGCCACTGTGCTCTTAGTCCACGATGCTGATAAACTGACTTATGGACAGAGACTCTTGGTCTACACTCCTCATGCCATAGAGAGAGTTTTAAAGCAGCCCCAGGTAAATGGATTTCTAATGCCCTCTGATGCACTACCAGGCCTTGCTACTTGACACCCGCATGGATTCATTTCCAAATGCTCTGCACTCTAAATCCAGCCACTCTTCTCCCCAATCCGGGGGAAAATAGCCCCTCCCCATGATTGTGATGAGATACTGGCCAGGGTAACAGCAATGAGAAAGGGCTTAACCGATACTCCACTGGATAACAGTGAGATAAAATGGTTCACAGATGGCAGCAGTTATGTAAAAGATGGACAGAGACAGGCAGGAGCCGCAGTAGTAGATGACTCTGGACAGATGATATGGGCAGAGGCCCTTCCCCGATACCTCAGCACAAAAGGCAGAGTTAATTGCCCTCATTCAAGCATTAGAGAGAGCCAAAGGAAAAAGAATATCTATTTCACTGACAGTCACTATGCTTTTGCCATGGTACATCATCCAGGGCCTGATATATCAGGAACAGGGGTTTTTGACAGCTGAAGGAAAAGAAATTAAAAACTTGCCTGAAATCTGTAGACTTTTAGAGGCTGTACAGATGCCTCGAGCTGTGTCAATAGAACACGTACCTGGACATCAGAAGGGTGACAGCCCCACAGCACGAGGGAATCGTACCGCAGACCTGGCAGCTCGAAAAGTAGCTGATAAAGATTTCATCACCCCTGTGTTGGCGATCGGACTCCCACCTCCAGGTATGGGAACTCTGCCCCCAACCCCTGAGTATTTATCCACAGACCTTGCTTGGAACCAAAAACACACTAACCTTCAAAAAGATGAAGATGGATGGTACCAAGACTCAGACGGCTACTTGATACTCCCTGCTTAGTTGGGATGGCAACTATGTGAACATTTGCACTTGTCTACTCATCTGGGAGAAAAGAAGACTCTGATGCTCTTTCAAACTGCACGCCTGCGATTTCCCAGCACCAGACAACTGTAAGGAATATAGTGCATGCTTGTAAGGCGTGTCAACAGATGAGGCCAGGAAAAGGACAACATGCAGGACTGAGTATCGGGGAGAAGGACCAGGGCAAAACTGGGAAATAGATTTCACCGAGGTAAGGCCAGGCAAGTATGGTTACCGGTACTTGTTAGTGTTGGTGGATACCTTCTCAGGGTGGGTGGAGGATTTTCCTACAAAAGGGAGAAACCGTGATGATAGTGGCAAAAAAGATTTTAGAAGAAATAGTTCCCAGGTTTGGCCTGCAGTGACCATCAGCTCTGATAATGGACCTGCTTTTGTGAGTCAAATAGTTCAGAGCCTTGCCCTAGCCCTGGGGACTAAATGGAAGTTACATTGTGAATACAGTCCACAGAGCTCAGGGCAAGTAGAAAGAATAAATCGGACTCTAAAAGAAACTTTAACTAAATTGGCTATAGAGACTGGCGGGGACTGGGTGACTCTCCTTCCCTTCGCCCTCTTCCATGCGCGTAATACTCCTTATCAACTTAATCTGACCCATTTGAAATTCTGTATGGGAGACCTCCCCCTGTATGTCCAATATTTGAAGGGAAGAAACTACCGCCTCCCTCGTTTGGGCAATTCCAAGAGGCCTTGATGGCCTTAAGCAAGTTGCACTCTCCTGTCTGGAAACTGCTCTGGGAAATACATGTGCGTCAAAATAAGGTAATATTCCCTCACATGACATTGGCCCAGGAGACTGGGTATGGGTCAAAAGGCACCAAACCAAGGCACTAGAACCCAAATGGAAGGGCCCTTATGTTGTTCTTCTTACCACCCAACTGCCCTAAGGGTCGACGGTATCAGGCCTTGGGTGCATTACAACCACGTATGCCAAGCTGCTTCAGCAGAGCAGGAAGACGCTAAGAAAGAATGGGAAGCATCTCTGCACCTGTCCAACCCCCTGAGGCTAAAGCTTCGAAGGTGCCAACAGGACCAGGACAACTCGGCTGGGCCGCCTTGTGGATGACCCAGTTACTTTGCTCTGGAGTTGCCAGCGTGAACCCCATCAACCCGTCATAATCACCTGGAACTGCAAAATGGACTAACACGAGAGGTGCTAAACTCCACTACCACAATACATCCACCAAACAGTGGTGGCCAGACTTATACTTTGACCTTAAGCCAATGGTAAATGTGCCTTGGGCTAGGGGTTATCTCTGAGAACAAGGGTTCTGGGCATGCCCAGGCGCACCCAGGCATGACTGGAAGACCTTTGGGGGGAGGGGCACAATCTTATTGTAAAACTTGGGATTGTGTTACTTCTAATGATGGACCTCGGCACTGGGAAGTAGGAAATCGAGATTTACTTAATTTTTCATTCCAAGTCCTCCCTAGCGTCCTCGAGATCAACTTTTAGCTGTGAAAGTTGCAATTATGCACAAGTCAGAATAAGGTTCAGTCCAGAAAAAAGCAAAAAAGAGGGGACCTGGATCTCTGGCCTATCTTGGGAGATACTGACGAGGGAATCAGGAGGTTTGGGTTGATGGGAAAGAGATTACAGTAGTGAGCCAGGTCTTAGAGCCAATTTTTGTACACAGTATCGGGCCCAACAAAGTAGAAAAGCTGGCTGTAACCCCCCGCCTAATGACTTCCATGCCAACGTCTTTGGCAGTGAGCCCTGAAGCAGAAGCGCTCGCTGAAATAGATCCCTATGGAAGATGATTAGGGCAGCTTATGCCACCCTGAATTAGACCCAGCCTGAGGCAACTAAATCTTGTTGGTTATGTTACAACTTAATTCCCCCTTATTACGAAGCAGTAGGCCTCAATGCCTCTTATGACTTGGCCAACGCACCAATCTCCTCAATGTCATTGGGGAGACAGAAAGGTGGGTCTGACAATGAGAAAGGTATGGGGAAACGGCTTATGCATGGGCATGTGTTACCAGCAAAGTCTCCACTTTGTGTGCATGTCGTCGAGCCTGATGATTTGCCTGTAGGTAAATGGTTAATACCTCAAATAGGGGGATGGTGGTCTGTTCACACACGGGGCTAACTCCATGCCTGCATAGCTGAATCTTTGACCCCAAAGAAGAATTCTGTGTTATGGTGGCTGTCGTGCAAATATTCTGTACCGACCAGAGAAAGCAATATATGATTATTGGGCTCAGAAATTAACTCTAAATCCTCCAAAAAGAACTTATAAAGTTAAGAGGGAACCTCTTACTGCCATAACCATAGAACTATGTTCGGTCTTGGAATAGCCGGGGCTGGAACTGGAATAACAGCTCTGTCCCTGCGAAGCCAAGGATTTAACTCCCTAAGAGCAGCCATAGATGAAGACATTACCTGTATAGAGCAATCTATTAGTCATTTAGAATCATCTCTGACTTCTCTATCTGAAGTAGTTCTGCAAAACAGGAGGGGATTAGATCTGCTCTTTCTGCAACAAGGGGGACTCTGTGCTGCCTAGGAGAGGAGTGCTGTTTCTATGCGGATCATGCAGGAATAGTTAGAGAATTTATGGCCAGAGTGAGAGAAGGACTAGCCCAACGTAAACAAGAACATGAGGCTTAGCAGGGATGGTTTGAATCTTGGTTTCAACAATCCCTTGGCTGACTACTTAATCTCCACCTTGCTAGGACCTGCTAGTACTTTTACTAATGCTTACCTTCAGCCATGTATTATCAATAGACTTGTAGCCTTTGTAAAGGAATGCATAAATAAAATACAGCTGTTTGCGCTTTGACACAAAATCAAACTGTGTCTCAGAACGAAGGAAGATACCTCTATATGATCTAGGAACAGGGGGGAAGGTTAGGGACCAAACAACGGTCTCTAGGACCTGAGTCATGTTTACCAGAAAGAGACAGGATATGCACTCATCCTGCCTGGCCAATCATGTAACGCCAGCTACTCCTGTAACTGAGACAAAGAACTGCATGTATATAAGCCACTGTACTCTTTGTTCGGAGCTCTTGTCAGATTACCTTGTGTGAGATGAGACTTGAGCCCTAGCGCGCTAGAATATACAAACTCCCTCTTGAGTTTGCAATACTGTGGTGGACTTGCTCTGTCAGTCGGTTCAGAGATATGGGCTCGGAGCTTAACACTTAGTAGTGGCAGAATACATACTTTGAAAATAAACTCGGTAGACTAATCCTAAAATGGCAGTGATATATGAGGAGGAGTTCAAATATTCCTCAGTAAATCCCTCCAAAGACTGTCAGGATATGGAGTAACTTCCACTAAACAAGTTCTATATGCTGGCAGAGGACACGAGATACCCAGAAAGGCCAATCAATTTGTTTATAATAAGGTAGGAGAAGAGATAAACAAGAATAGAGAGACAAATGATTTAGGGATAGAGACTGATTCTAGAACCAGACATGCAACAATGGACTGGTTCTGAATTGTAACCCTGCTTATTTAAATTAGATGCAGTGTGTATCATGTGAAATGCAAGACTGGATGAAACACAAGCCTGAATCAAGATTGCTGGGAGAAATAGCAATAACTTCAGACACACAGATGGCAAAACCCATATAGCAGAAAGTGAAGAGGGACTCAAGAGCCCTCTTGATGAAACTGAAACAGGAGAGTGAAAAAGCTGGCTTAAAAACTCAACATTCCAAAACGAAGATCATGGTATCTGATCCCATGATTTCATGGCAAGTATATGGGGAAACAACGGAGGCAGTGAGAGACATAATTTTCTTGGCTCCAAAATTATTGTAGATGGTGGTTGCAGCATAAAATTAAAAGATACATGCTTCTTGGGAAAAAAAAAAAAAAGCTATGACCAAGCTAGACAGCATATTTAAAAACAGAGACATTACCTTGCCAACAAGTCTTTCTAGTCCAAGCTATAATTTTTCTAGTAGTCATGAATGGATGTGAGAGTTGAACTATACAAAAAGCTGAGCCCTGAAAACTTGATGCTTTTGAACTGTGGTATTGGAGTAGACTACTGAGAGTCCCTTGGACAGCAAGGGAATAAAATCAGTCATTAAGAAGTTCAGGTCTGAATATTTATTGGAAGGACTGATGCTAAAGCTGAAGCTACAATACCTTGGCTACCTGATGCGAAGAACTGACTCTTGCAAACAACCCCAGTGTTGCAAAAGATTGAAGGCAGGAGGAAAAGCAGATGAGAGAGGATGAGATTGAGTCCAACACTGACTCAATGGAAATGAGTTTGAGCAAGCTATGGAAGTTGGTGATGGACAGAGGTGCGTGCTGTGCCACAGTTCTTGGGGTTACAAGTAGTTGGACTGAGAACTAAACTGAACTTGTTTTGCAGATAGAAAGTCAATTCTGAGTCAGATTGATAAGAAGTCTGTGCTCCCCAAAGCAGAGAAAGGTGTCTGGATTGCTGACGAGGAGATGTAGGGTTCTGGAATTCTCAAGGAGGAGAAAAGGGCAAAGATGACTGTTTGCTGGTTGTTTGTTTTTCTCTATATTCCTATATTCTCTATATTCCTTAGTCACATAAAGTGCTCCCCCCCACCTTAATACGTGGAACTGATGATTAAACAGCAAACAACTCAGTTTAAACTCTGTAATTGGGATTATATAGCACCAATGTATCATGCTTGAGGACAGTTTCTCCTTTCTGGAAATCTTTTGACTAATCCTAATATTTTAGAAGGTGTATTATGGGAGTGAATCAATTTTAATCCTGTTATCCTAAAAATAAATTGTGGAAGTAGGTCTGGTAAAATTTTCACAAACTTTAGACATTCTTTTGATTTATTATAATGACTATATTAAAATGTGTGTAACTCCCTTGCTGACACTAGCAAGGGGGACATTCTGTGGTCCCCCTACTAATGTCCATGTCAGAAGCTTTCTTTGTCCCTTTTCTTACTTTAATAAAACTCTGCTATGCAAGAGCTCTTGGGTGATCAAAGTCTGGTCCTTGATCCTGAAGTTAAATCTTCTTCTTCAGAGATCATCTATATGGAACTATTCATCTTAAGCTATTAGAGAAGAAGTTTCCATACCGCAGGAAACCCTCTCAGAGGTTGATTCAGTGGCCACTTTGGAATCTCAGAGGGTAATATAAGCACCCACTCCCCCTCAAACAAAAATCATCTCAGAATTTAAGCCAAAAAGGCAATTATCAATGGAGAATTGCCTCACAGTCTCATGTTCAACCACCTTGAGTGGGGGCTATGCACAGAGGCACCCTCTGCTTCTTCAGTCTTTAGAATAAAGATGGGGTGTGAATGCCCTGAGGACACTCTGACAGGAATAATGTGATATAGCAGCCTGCACCACAGAATGCTAGAGACACAAAATTAAAAAAAAAAAAAAAAAAAAAAAAGGAATGTTCCCAAGGGAAGTCTCTAAAACCACACTGCAACCCCTGACCTGCTCATAGAACAGACTGTACCCTAGTATTTACCAAAGGAGAGCAAGCCAGCTTCCACTATGGCCCTCCCAGGAGGCAAAAGATTCAGAATGTTTAAAACCAGGGGCAGAAGACCATAAGCTTTTAGGCCCAGGGGACTGCATCTCCTGCCAAGCTGTGAGCAGATTCTATCCATGAGCAGCTTTTAACCATGGTTTCCTGGGATCTGGGACAATGTAAAGCTGCCAAGAGTGTCATAACCTGAGATCAGCTCCTCTGAGGAGATGCACAACTCACCATGGACTGTGTCTTTGTGGAGTATCTGAGAAACTGCCCAGATTGAAACTGAACAGTGCCCCAAAAATGATGGCTAACCAGGGACTATGACACCTCAGCGATCCTGAGAGCATGAGTGGCTCTCTGGAACAGAGTTCTCTGGAACATCCTGGAACCTGAGAATATTGGACCCATGAAGTGCATGAGACAAAGAGCCTACCTGGGACTATGCTCTAGCAGAACACCAGGCCACTTGGCCCTAGGGAGAGCAGGAGATGTATGGCTCAGCTGGGACTGGGCTTTCAGAGAACACTCAGGAATCTGAGCAGCTTAGGTCTGGGAAGTGCAGGAGACAAAGAAGCCACCTGGGCTGTGGCCCTGACAGAGAACTGGGGAGTCTGGACTGGTTGGGCCTTGGAAAGGTGGGACATGTATGGCTCACCTGGGACTGGCCTTCATAGAACACCCGGGAATCTGAGCAGCTTGGACCTGGGAAGTGCAGGAGACATATGGCCAACCTGGGACTGCATGCCTAGAGCAGGACGGACCTAAGTAGCTTGGACTTGGGAAGTGCATGAGATACATGGCCCACCTGTGACTGAGCTCTCACAAAGCACTCAGCAGCTTGAGTGGTTGGATCTGAGAAGTGCCATCATCTTGGACTCTGGCAGACCCTGTGCTTTCCGTTCATACAAGGGCTCCCCACAAAGCCCAGAAGCATTTGTTTGAAGTGTTCCTGCCTCTCCACAGCACAACAGAGCAAGTGACTCTGAATAAGGTCTACTGTCGCCTTTTCCTATTAGGGCTACGTTTAGACATTGAAGAGACTCACAAGCAGAGGAGGCCATCCTAAGTAAAGAAAACAGCAGAACAACTCCAGAAGTGGCAGGTGCAACAAATTAAAGTCAAGGAGTAAAATTGCATTTAAGGACAATTGCAGACTTTGAAAAAAGTGCAAGCAAGAAAAAGGGATTGCGTGACACTGAACTGACCCCCACAATATTTTTTCTAATTTTTGTGTTCAATTATGTTTGGAGCCCAAATTCTAGTCTATGTTTTAAATATTGCTTTCTGATATTTGCTATTAGTTTTTGTAGCTGCTGCTGCTGCTGCTAAGTCGCTTCAGTCACCTCCGACCCTGTGTGACCCCATAGACGGCAGCCCACTAGGCTCGTCTGTCCCTGGGATTCTCCAGGCAAGAATACTAGAGTGGGTTGCCATTTTCTTCTCCAATGCATGAAAGTGAAAAGTGAAAGTGAAATTGATCAGTCGTGCCAAACTCTTAGCGACCCAGGGACTGCAGCCTACCAGACTCTCCGCCCATGAAATTTTCCAGGCAAGATTACTAGAGTGGGTTGCCATTGCCGTAGCATGAGACTCTATTTATTTTAATGTATATTTTCACTCAGGGATTTGATTACAGGCTTGATTGGCTCTCTTTCTTTTTGACTTTCTTTTCTCCTCCTGATCACCTCTATCTAGCTCTCCCTCTTCTTTTCTATATATAACACTGTGAATCTCTGACAGTTCAGGATGTGGATTATTTCATCACTAACACGGGGTTTTGTCTTCTGTGCAATGTTGAAAGAGTAGTCTTGAGGTTACTGAAAGAGGGGTACCAAAAGCCAGATGGAGGTAGCTCAGCTCCAGAACTTTGGATCATCATAGAACCCCTGGCCCCAGGGAATAGTGATAGACAAGATCCCATACAAAAGGATACATGCCTACACTGAAAGGAAGCTCCAACCAAGAGCAGCGAGCTCCAGTGCAAGACAACCATGCTCATCTTCCAGCAAAACAAGAACACACTCAAGAAAATTCAAAGAGAGCCTTCTCAGTTCGGTCACTCAGTTGTCTCTGACTGTTTGCAACCCCATGGAATGCAGCACACCAGGCCTCCCTGTCAGTCACCAACTCGCAAAGTTTACTCAACTCACGGCCAGAATCAGCGAGGCCCTGCAACCATCTCATCCTCTGGCATGCCTTTCTCCTCTGGACCTCAATCTTTCCCAGCATCAGGGTCTTTTCAAATGAGTCAGGTCTTTGCATCAGGTGGTCAAAGCATTGAAGTTTCAGCTTCAGCATCAGTCCTTCCAATAAATATTCAAGACTGATTTCCATCAGGATAGACTTGTGGAATCTTCTTGCAATACAAGGGACTTTCAAGAGACTTCTCCTACACTGCAATTCAAAAGCATCAGTTCATCGATGCTCACTTCTTTATAGTCCAACTCTCACATCCATACATGACTATTAGAAAAATGATAGCTTTTACTAGACAGACCTTTGTTGGAAAGTAACGTCTCTGCTTTTTAATATGATGTCTAGGTTGTTCACGACTTTCCTTCAAAGGAGAAAGCATCATTGAATTTCAAGGCTGCAGTCATCATCTGTAGTAATTCTGGAGCCCCTCAAAGACAGTCAAACAGTGACTGCCATCTATTTGGCATAATGTGATGGGATCAGATGCCATGATCTCAGTTTTCAGAATGTTGATATTTAAGCCAACATTTTCACTCTCCTCTTTCAATTTCATTAAGTGGCTCTTTAGTTATTGTTCCCTTTTCTGCCACAAGGGTGGTATCATCTGCATATCTAATGTTATTTCTCCTGGAAAACTTGAATTCAGCTTGTGATTCATCCAGCACAGTATTTCTCACGATGTACTCTGCATAGAAGTTAAATAAGCAGAGTGAAAATATACAGCCTTGACATACTCCATTTCCTGTGTGGAAGCAGTTGTGTTCATATCCCATTCAAACTGCTGTTTTCTGACCTGTGTAGAGGCTTCTGAAGAGGCAGGTTAGCTGCTCTGATATTC
>NW_017192406.1:0-10297 GCF_001704415.2 Capra hircus
ATAAAGTGGGGAGTTCTTAAGCCTGGAAGGCGCAAGCAGAGGTTGCAGTGGTCGCCTTAAATAAGACAACTTTTTTAAAGGTTTGGTTTGTGTAGAGGGGGAGGGGGCTCTCCAGGCGCGCTCGGCCGCTGCGTCCTATAAGCACCCTCCTTCCTCGGGAGGAAGAGTACAGTCTCTCTCCTTTTGTTTGCCAATGGCAGAAAATATGATCTGCGTAATAGGTGGAGACCCACTACGATCCACTGCTATAGTCTCCCCATAGGCTATCTAACTAACAGCCTCATGACGGGGGTCCAGAACATTTGAAATAATATTTTACAGAGCAAAAGCATTTACAGGCCCATGCAAAGTATAATTAGTTTTTCAGCTGTTTTAATTACCTTTATCCAAGTATCTAAATCTCTTTTCTGGAAACCAAGGACATTGGTCTCATAACACTAGCCTTTTAATCTTTAATTTGTCTTTTTTGGTTTAACAGTTACAAAATTACTTGTATAAAGAGGTGTCATTGTTTTGAGTCATTGTTACCCGTGTCAGAAAATTAAGAGTTATAGAAAAGTCTGCCTTGACAAAAAAGGTTTTACCTTAGCCAAGGGGGGTTTTGTTTTAAACCCTAAGATAGCAGGTTTCTTTTCAACCTCTAGAGCACCAGGTTTCTCTTAAACCCTTGAACACTTCCCACTCGTCCTCACCCTGTCTATCCTACAGGGGGGTCCGCGGCACCCTGAGTGGGGTCCTAGCCGTCCCAAACACTCAACACTGGGGGAGTACCCGAAAGTACTCCGGGGGGAGTGATTAAGTCACTCCGGGGGGAGCAACAGAGAGTGCTCCGGGGGGAGCAACAGAGAGTGCTCCGGGGGGAGCTATTTGCTCCGAGGAACCTACCTTCGAATAGCCTGTTCCGGGCACCACTTGCCGGGGTCCAGCCCGGTGGATCCAGGGAATTCGAAGGGTGGACGGCGTTGGCGTGGAAAGACTTGTTTGTTTATTAATGTAAGATTAGATTAAGAAACTATAGTGTAGTAAGAAGATTAAGTGGAGGAAGAGGGCTGAATAGCTTGGTTTATGCGGAAGGCCAATAAAATTCCAGACAAGGAATTTGCACCATGTACGTTGGGCCACCAGCACCCGCTTGAATATCTAAGGGTGCCTCGCCTTAAGCTTCCTTTCGTGCGGGTCTTAACAGCCGGGGCAAGTAAGTAGACCTGGCGAGCCTCCTCGCCCCAGATGGAGATTCAGCCTGAAGTTAAAGTAAAGAGCAGAGAGAGGGAAGGGGAGAGAAGAAGAGAGAGAGAGAGACATGGGGGGAGCCAGAGTCCCAAGAAACCAGGCCGAGAGACTAGTTCGAGAAACTGGCCCCCATCCTTTATTGTTCAGAAGGCCTTTTATACTTTTGATAAAACACGGAGATCAATGGGTAACACAAAATTATGTAGCGTTCGCAACCCAGATTCTTTCCGTATATCATTTTGTATACAAAAGGTCTCAGGTGATTTACATTATCTTTTGGCCAAGAGACTTGTTAACACTTTTTGGCTCTCTTCCTTAATGAATGTTAATTTTGTTTCCCCTGAAGTGTTTTTTTTTTTAATCTGCATCTCCTTAAAGCATTAAAGTTACATCTCTATAGAACAAAGGTGCAGTGGGATATAACAAAGAAGGTACTTAACTCAAAGATCTAATGTTGCTAATACCAGGTCTACTACTTGTTTTTCTATATACCAACTATATCTAAAAATAAAGGATATGAAAATTTGGCAGCAAGCATTGACCCAAAAAATGAAACCATTAATCAGTCCTATTCTAAAGATTTTGACTCCTCGGAAGCTCCTGCATTCCTAGGATGTTTTAAGCTTCCTGTGCCTAATGCGGTCAGGAGGCCTCAAACAATCACATGCGCAGCTGTACGAGTCCTGCAGGCAGGCTAGAAAGCCATCGGAGGGGTTTTTTGGATTGAAACACTCTTTCAAATGCAGAAGACTAAAGCCCTGAATTGACTTTTTCCAGAAAATGTTAGAAGAGTGGAAAAGCAGAGCACAAAAGCCAGCAGATTTTTGTTGGGGTACGTGCTAAGGAATTTGCAGAGGGGTCCCTGAAGTCTGAGCACGCCTTGCGTATGTCAGCTTCCTTCCTCATGACCTTGTCACGGGCGGGATTCCTCACACTGGCTCGCAGCAGGTGCCAGAACCTGAGGATTCCTCTCCAGTGCTGACATGGATCTTGGGGTACTTCTGGAGTCTCCCCAGGGGAGTCAGTCCTCGTCTCGAGTGGGGCCATGCACGTGCGTTTTCCTCCCGAGCTGTAGTACCAGTGTCATGCTTCCCTTCGCGTGGATGAAGAAATCTGTGGCTTTAACTCGAGGTTTTCGCAGGAGGCTTTCCCACAAGGCTTTCCCACAGGGCTGTCCCACGTGCCACCGTGGTGTGAGAAGATCCTCGGCTTGAAAGTCGAGGCAGTGCAGGGAAAGCTGGTTTCCCTGGAATGGACTGAGACATCTGGGTGACTCTGGGTATGGTGGCTCGACCCTGGAGTTCCTCTCGCCTTTCCTGTGGAGAGCGCCTCCTCTTGAGATGCGACGGAAACACCGGGAATTCTTTCCCGAACACGCAGGGAAAGGATCCCTCCTCTCGAGCTAGGAGGCGGAAACGGGGCTCCTCTGGATGTGGCCGGGAGGCTCGTGCTTCCTCTCAAGTGGAGACGGTTATGTCGGGGAACTTATTGAGTTGCAGCAACGGTGTGAAGGACCCTTTGGAAGTTTCAGAGGTTAGGTGTCATTAGCCTCGAGAAGCCTCAGCGGAATTGGGCCTCATCTTGCCTGGAGGGGAGAACCTCCTGGATTTTCTCGAGTTGCGGCAGATGCTCTCGACTTACGACGGGGACCACAGGGACCCGCTCTGGTGGCCTCAGGAAAGGTCAGTCCCCATGCGAGTTGCTCGAGGGCCACTCTGGATTCCTCTCCCATCGATGCCGGGGCCTAAGAAATTGTGTGGAGTCGGTGCCGGAACATGAGGATTCCTCTCCAGTGCTGACATGGACCTTGGGGGTACTTCTGGAGTCTCCCCAGCGGAGTCAGTCCTCGTCTGAAGTGGGGGCATGCACGTGCTCTTTCCTCCCGAGCTGTAGCAGCAGTGTCACGCTTCCCTTCACGTGTATCAAGGGATCTGTGGCTTTCCCTCGAGGCTTTCCCATGAGGCTTTCCCACGAGGTTTTCCCACAGGGCTGTCCCACGTGCCACCGTGGTGTGAGTCGATCCTCGGCTTGAAAGTCGAGGGCAGTGCAGGGAAAACAGGTATCCCTGGAATGGACGGAGACATCTGGGGGACTCTGGGAATGGTGGCACGACCCTGGAGTTTCTCTCGCCTTTCCTGTGGAGAGCACCTCATCTTGACATGCGACGGGAACGGCAGGAATTCTTTCCAGACCAGGCAGGGAAAGGATCCCTCCTCTGGAGCTAGTAGGCGGAAAGGGGGCTCCTCTGGATGTTGTCGGGACTCTTGTGCTTCCTCTCGATTGTTGACGGGTATGTCGGGGAACTTCTTGAGTTGCTGCAAGGATGTGAAGGACCCTTTGGAAGTTTCAGAGGTTAGGTGTGATTAGCCTCGAGAAGCCTGAGCGGAAATGGGCCTCATCTCGCCTGGAAGGGAGAACCTCCTGGATTTTCTCGAGTTGCGGCACGTGCTCTCGACTTACGACCGGGACCTCAGGGACACGCTCTGGTGGCCTCAGGAAAGGCCAGTCCCCATGCGAGTTGCTCGGGGGCCTCTCGGGATTCCTCAACTGTCGATGCCGGGGCCTAAGACCTTGTGTGGAGTCGGTGCCGGAACCTGAGGATTCCTCTCCAGTGCTGACATGGATCTTGGGGTACTTCCTGAGTCTCCCCTGGGGAGTCAGTCCTCGTCTCGAGTGGGGGCATGCACGTGCGCTTTCCTCCCCAGCTGCAGCAGCACTGTCACGCTTCTCTTCGCGTGGATTAAGTGATCTGTGGCTTTCCCTCGAGGCTTTCCCAAGAGGCTTTCCCTCGAGTCTTTCCCACAAAGCTGTCCCACGTGCCACCGTGGTGAGAGTCGATACTCAGCTTGAAAGTCGAGGCAGTGCAGGGAAAAAAGTTTTCCCTGGAATGGACTGAGACATCTGAAGGACCCTGGGAATGGTGGCACGACCCTGGAGTTCCTCTCGCCTTTCCTGTGGAGAGCGCCTCTTCTTGAGATGCGACGGGATCGACGGGAATTCTTTCCTGAACACGCAGGGAATGGATCCCTCCTCTCGATCTAGGAGGGGAAACGGGGCTCCTCTGGATGTGGGCCGGACTCTCGTGCTTCCTCTCGAGTGGAGACGGGTATGTCGGGGAACTTCTTGAGTTGCAGCAAGGGTGTGAAGGACCCTTTGGAAGTTCCAGAGGTTAGGTTTGATTAGCCTCGAGACACCTCAGCGGAAATGGGTCTCATCTCGCCTGGAAGGTAGAACCTCCTGATTTTCTCGAGTTGTGCAGGTGCTCTCGACTTACGACGTGGACCTCAGGGACCCGCTCTCATGGCCTCAGGAAAGGCCAGTCCCCATGCGAGTTGCTCGGGGGCCTATCGGGATTCCTCTCCCATCGATGCCGGGGCCTAAGACCTTGTGTGGAGTCGTTTGCGGAACCTGAGGATTCCTCTCCAGGGCTGGCATGGATCTTGGGGTAATTTTGGAGTCTCCCCAGGGGAGTCAGTCCACGTCTCGAGTGGGGGAATACACGTGCGCTTTCCTCCCCAGCTCTAGCAGCCGTGTCACGCTTCCCGTCGAGTGGATCAAGGGATCTGTGGCTTTCCCTAGAGGCTTTCCCACAGGGCTGTCCCACGTGTCACCGTGCAGTGAGTCGATCCTCGGCTTGAAAGTCGAGGCAGTGCAGGGAAAACAGGTGTCCCTGGATTGGACGGAGACATCTGGGGGACTCTGGGAATGGTGGCACGACACTGGAGTTCCTCTGGCCTTTCCTGTGGAGAGCACCTCATGTTGAGATGCCACGGGAACGCCATGAATTCTTTTCAGACCAGGCAGGGAAAGGATCCCTCCTCTCGCGCTAGGAGGCGGAAACGGGGGCTCCTATGGATGTGGCGGGATTCTCGTGCTTCCTCTCGAGTGGAGACGGGTATGTCGGGGAACTTCTTGAGTTGCAGCAAGGGTGTGAAGGACCCTTTGGAAGTTCCAGAGGTTAGGTGTGATTAGCCTCGAGAAGCCTCAGCGGAAATGGGCCTCATCTCGCCTGGAGGGGAGAACCTCCCTGGATTTTCTCGAGTTGCGGCAGTTCCTCTCGACTTACGACGGGGACCTCAGGGACACGCTCTGGTGGCCTCAGGAAAGGCCAGTCCCAAGCGAGTTGCTCGGGGCCTCTCGAGATTCCTCTCCTGTCGATGCCGGGGCCTAAGACCTTGTGTGGAGTCAGTGCGGAACCTGAGGATTCCTCTCCAGTGCTGACATGGATCTTGCGGTACTTCCTGAGTCTCCCCTTGGGAGTCAGTCCTCCTCTCGAGTGGGGGCATGCACGTGCGCTTTCCTCCCCAGCTGTAGCAGCAGTGTAATCGCTTCCCTTCACGTGGATCAAGGGATGTGTGGCTTTCCCTCGAGGCTTTCCCACGATGCTTTCCCACGAGGCTTTCCAACAAGGCTGTCCCACGTTCCACCGTGGTGAGAGTCGATCCTCGGCTTGAAAGTCGAGGCAGTGCAGGGAAAAATGGTTTCCCTGGAACGGACTGAGACATCTGAGGGACTCTTGGAATGGTGGCACGACCCTGGAGTTCCTCTCGCCTTTCCTGTGGAGAGCGCCTCCTCTTGAGATGCCGACGGGAACACCGGGAATTCTTTCTCGACCACGCAGGGAAGAACCCTTCCTCTCGAGCTAGGAGGCAGAAACGGCGCTCCTCTGGATGAGGGAGGGACTCGCGTGATTCTTCTCGAGTGGAGACGGGTATGTCGGGGAACTTCTTGAGTTGCAGCAAGGGTGTGAAGGACCCTTTGGAAGTTCCAGAGGTTAGGTGTGATTAGCCTCGAGACGCCTCAGCAGAAATGGGCCTCATCTCGCCTGGAGGGGACAACCTCCTGGATTTTCTCGAGTTGCGGCAAGTGCTCTCGACTTATGATGGAGACCTCAGGGTCCACGCTCTGGTTGGCCTCAGGAAAGGTCAGTCCCCAGCGAGTTGGTCGGGGGCATCTCGAGGATTCCTCTCCTTGTCGATGCCGGGGCCTAAGACCTTGTGTGGATTCTGGTGCCGGAACCTGAGGATTCCTCTCCGGTGCTGACATGGATCTTGGGTATTTTTAGAGTCTCCCCAGGGGAGTCAGTCCTCGTCTCGAGTGGGGGCTTGCACTTGCGCTTTCCTCCCGAGCTGTAGCAGCAGTGTAATGCTTCCCTTCGCTTGGATCAAGGGATCTGTGGCTTTCCCTCGAGGCTTTCCCTCGAGGCTTTCCCACAAGGCTTTCCCACAGGGCTGTCCCACGAGCCACATTGGTGTGAGTCGATCCTCGGCTTGAAAGTCGAGGCAGTGCAGGGAAAACAGGTATCCCTGAAATGGACTGAGACATCTGGGGCACTCTGGGAATGGTGCCACGACCCTGGAGTTCCTCTCGCCTTTCCTGTGGAGAGCGCCTCCACATTGAGATGCGACGGGAACGCCGGGAATTCTTTCCCGACCATGCAGGGAAAGGATCTCTCCTCTCAAGCAAAGGAGGCGAGAAACAGGCGCTCCTCTGGATGTGGGCGGGACTCTCCGTGCTTCCTCTCGTGTGGAGATGGGTATGTCGGGGAAATTCTTGAGTTGCAGCAAGGGTGTGAAGGACCCTTTAGAATTTCCAGAGGTAGGTGTGATTAGCCTCGAGATGCCTCAGCGGAAATGGGCCTCATCTCGCCTGGAGGGGAGAACCTCCTGGATTTTCTCGAGTTGCGGCAGGTGCTCTTGACTTACGTCCGGGGACCTCAGGGACCCGCTCTGGTGGCCTCAGGAAAGGCCAGTCCCCATACGAGTTGTTCGGGTGCCTCTCGGTATTCCTCTCCCGTTGATGCCGGGACCTAAGACCTTGTTTGGAGTCGGTGCCAGAACCTGAGGATTCCTCTCCAATGCTGACATGGGATTTGGGGTACTTCTGGAGTATCCCAGGGGAGTCAGTCATCGTCTCGAATTGGGGCATGCACGTGCGATTTCCTCTCGGGCTGTAGCAGCTGTGTCACGCTTCCCTTCACGTGGATCAAGGGATCTGTGTCTTTCCCTCGAGGCTTGCCCAGGAGGCTTTCCCACAGGGCTGTCCCACGTGCCACCGTGGTGAGAGTCGATCCTCGGCTTGAAATTCGAGGCAGTGCAGGAAAAACAGGTTTCCCTGGAATGGACTGAGACATCTGGGGGACTCTGGGAATGGTGGAATGACCCTGGAGTTCCTCTCGCCTTTCCTGTGGAGAGCGCCTCCTCTTGGGATGCGACGGAAACGCCGGGAATTCTTTCCCGACCACGCAGGGGAAGGATCCCTCCTATCTAGCTAGGAGGCGGAAACGGGGCTCCTCTGGATGAGGGCGTGACTCTCGTGATTCCTCTCGAGTGGAGACGGGTATGTCGGGAAACTTCTTCAGTTGCAGCAAGGATGTGAAAGACCCTTTGTAAGTTCCAGATGTTAGGTGTGATTAGCCTCGAGATGCCTCAGCGGAAACGGGCCTCATCTCGCCTGGAGGGGAGAACCTGCTGGATTTTCTCGAGTTGCGGCATGTGCTCTCGACTTACGACGGGGACCTCAGGGACCCGCTCTGGTGGCCTCAGGAAAGACCAGTCCCCATGCGAGCTCGGGGACTCACGGGATTCCTCTCCATCGATGCCGTGGCCTAAGACCTTGTGTGGAGTCGGTTGCGGAACCTGAGGATTCCTCTCCAGGGCTGACATGCATCTTGGGGTACTTCTGGAGTCTCCCCAAGGGAGTCAGTCCTCGTATCGAGTGGGGTCATGCACGTGCGCCCCCCCAGCTCTAGCAGCAGTGTCACGCTTCCCGTCGAGTGGGTCAAGGGATCTGTGGCTTTCCCACGAAGCTTTCCCACAGGGCTGTCCCACGTGCCACCGTGGTGTGAGTCGATCCTCGGCTTGAAAGTCGAGGCAGTGCAGGGAAAACAGGTTTCCCTAAATGGACTGAGACATCTGGGGGACTCTGGGAATGGTGGCACGACCCTAGAGTTCCTCTCGCCTTTCCTCTGGAGAGCGCCTCCTCTTGAGATGCGACGGGAACGCCGGGAATTCTTTCCCGACCACGCAGGGAAAGATCCCTCCTCTCGAGCTAGGAGGCGGAAACAGCGCTCCTCTGGATGAGGGCGGGACTCTCGTGCTTCCTCTCGAGTGGAGACGGGTATGTCGGAACTTCTTGAGTTGCAGCAAGGGTGTGAAGGACCCTTTGGAAGTTCCAGAGGTTAGGTGTGATTAGCCTCGAGACGCCTCAGCGGAAATGGGCCTCATCTCGCCTGGAGGGGAGAACCTCCTGGATTTTCTCGAGTTGCGGCAGGTGCTCTCAACTTACGACGGGTCCTCAGGGACCGCTCTGGTGGCCTCAGGAAAGGCCAGTCCCCATGCGAGTTGCTCGGGGGCCTCTCGGGATTCCTCTCCCGTCGATGCCGGGCCTAAGACTGCCGGGAGCCAGTGTGAGCAAGCCCGCCCGTGACAAGGTTATGAGGAAGGAAGCTGACATACGCAAGGCGTGCTCAGACTTCAGGGACCCCTCTGGAAGTTTTTAAGCATGTACCCCAACAAATATCTGCCGGTTTTTGTGCTCTGCTTTTTCACTCTTCTGACCTTTTCTGGAAAAAGTCAATTCAGCGCGTTAGTCTTCTGCATTTGAAAGAGTGTTTCAATCCAAAAACCCTCTGATGGCTTTCTAGCCTGCCTGTAGGACTCGTACAGCTGCGCTTGTGATTGTTTGAGGCCTCCTGACCGCAGGAGGCACAGGAAGCTTAAAACATCCTAGAATGCAGGAGCTTTCGAGGAGTCAAAATCTTTAGAATAGGACTGATTAAAAGTTTCATTTTTTGGGTCAATGCTTGCTGCCAAATTTTCATATCCTTTATTTTTAGATATAGTTGGTATATAGAAAAACAAGTAGTAGACCTGGTATTAGCAACATTATATCTTTGAGTTAAGTACCTTCTTTGTTATAACCCACTGCACATTTGTTCTATAGAGATGTAACTTTAATGCTTTAAGGAGATGCAGATTAAAGAAAAACACTTCAGGGGAAACAAAATTAACGTTCATTAAGGAAGAGAGCCAAAAAGTGTTAACAAGCCTCTTGGCCAGAAGATAATGTAAATCACCTGAGACCTTTTGTATACAAAATGATATACAGAAAGAATCTGGGTTGTGAACGCTACATAATTTTGTGTTATCCATTGATCTCCATGTTTTATCAAAAAATATAAAAGGCCTTGTGAACAATAAAGGAGGAGACCAGGGTCCGGGGGCCAGTTTCTCGGACCAGCTTCTCGAACTAGTCTCTCAGCCTGGTTTCTTGGGACTCTGGATCCCCCCGTGTCTTTCTCTCTCTTTCTTCTTCTCTACCTTTCCTTCTCTCTCTCTTACTTTAACTTCAGGCTGAATCTCCACCTGGAGTGCGGAGGCTAGCAAGGTCTACTTACTTGCCCTGGCTGTTAAGACCCGCACGAAAGGGAGCTTAAGGCGAGGCACCCTTAGATATTCAAGCGGGCGCCGGTGGCCCAAAGTAGGTGGTGCAAATTCCTTGTGTGGAATTTTATTGGCCTTCCGCGTAAACCAAGCTATTCAGCCCTCTTCCTCCACTTAATCTTCTTACTACACTATAGTTTCCAAATCTAATCTTACATTAATAAATAAACAAGTCTTTCCACGACAACGCCGTCCACAGTTCGAATTCCCTGGATCCACCGGGGCTGGAGCCCGGCATAAGACCTTGAGTGGAGTCGGTGCCGGAACCTGAGGATTCCTCTCCAGTGCTGACATGGATCTTGGGGTACTTCTGGAGTCTCCCCAGGGGAGTCAGTCCTCGTCTCGAGTGGGGGCATGCACGTTTGCTTTCCTCCCGAGCTGTGGCAGCAGTGTGGCGCTTCCCTTCGTGTGGATTAAGGGATCTGTGGCTTTCCATCGAGGCTTTCCCAGGAGGCTTTCACACGAGGCTTTTCCCACGAGGCTTTCCCACAGGGCTGTCCCACGTGCCAGTGTGTGAGTCGATCCTCGGCTTGAAATTCGAGGCAGTAGACGAAAATCAGGTTTCCCTGGAATGGAGTGAGACATCTGGGGGACTCTGGGAATGCTGGCACGACCCTGGAGTT
>NW_017192407.1:0-10297 GCF_001704415.2 Capra hircus
GCGTTCCCGACGCATCTCAAGTGGAGGCGCTCTCCACAGGAGGCGACAGAGGCGAGAGGAACTCCAGGGTCCTGCCACATTCACAGAGTCCCCCAGATGTCTCAGTCCATTCCAGGGAAAACTGTTTTCCCTGCACTGCCCTGACTTTCAAGCCGAGGATCGACTCATACCACGGTGGCACGTGGGACAGCACTGTGGGCCTCGTGGGAAAGCCTCGTGGGAATGCCTAGTGGAAAGCCTCGAGGGAAAGCCACAAATCCCTTGATCCACACGAAGGGAAATGTGACACTGCTGCTAAAGCTCGGGAGGAAAGCGCACGTGCATGCCCCAAACGAGACGAGGACTGACTCCCCTGGGGAGACTCCAGAAGTACCCCAAGATCCATGTCAGCACTGGAGAGGAATCCTAAGGTTCCGGCACTGACTCCACACAAGGTCTTAGGCCCCAGCATCGCAAATCCCAAGAGGACCTCGAGCAACACGCATGGGGACTGGCCTTTCCGGAGGCCACCAGAGCGGGTCCCTGAGGTCCCCGTCGTAAGGCTAGAGCACCTGCTGCAACTCGAGAAAATCCAGGAGGTTCTCCCCTGCAGGCTAAATGAGGCCCATTTCCTCTGAGGCATCTCGAGGTTAATCACACCTAACCTCTGGAACTTCCAAAGGGTCCTTCACACCCTTGCTGCAACTCAAGAAGTTCCCCAACATACCCGTCTCCACTCGAGAGGAAGCACGAGAGTCCCGCCCACATCCAGAGGAGCCCGTTTCCGCTTCTAGCTCGAAAGGAGGGGTACTTTCACTGCGTGGTCGGGAAAGAATTCCCTGCGTTCCAGTCGCATCTCAAGAGGAGGCGCTCTCCACAGGAAAGGCTAGAGGGACTCCAGGGTCGTGCCACCATTCCCAGAGTCCCCCAGATTTCTCAGTCCATTCCAGGGAAACCTGTTTTCCCTGCACTGCCTCGACTTTCAAGCCGAGGATCGACTCACACCACGGTGGCACGTGGGACAGACCTGTGGGAAAGCCTCATGGGAAAGAATCATGGGAAAGCCTCGAGGGAAAAGCCATAGATCGCTAGATCCAGGAGAAGGGAAGCGTGATACTGCTGCTACAGCTCGGAGGAAAGCGCACGTGCCTACCCCCACTCGAGACGAGGACTGACTCCCCTGGGGAGACACCAGAAGCCCCAAGATACATGTCAGCACTGGAGAGGAATCCTCAGGTTCCGGCACCGACTCCACACAAGGTCTTAGGCCCGGCATTGACGGGAGAGGAAACCTGAGAGGCCCCCGAGCAACTCGCATGGGGACTGGCCTTTCCTGAGGCCACCAGAGCGGGTCCCCTGAGGTCCCGTCGTAAGTCAAGAGCACATGCCCCAACGCTAGGAAATCCAGGAGGTTCTCCCCTGCAGGCGAGATGAGGCCCATTTCCGCTGAGGCATCTCGAGGCTAATCACACCTAACCTCTGGAACTTCCAAAGGGTCCTTCACACCCTTGCTGCAACTCAAGAAGTTCCCCGACATATCCGTCTCCACTCGAGAGCAAGCACGATTGTCAAGCCCACATCCAGAGGAGCCCCTTTTCCGCCTCCTAGCTCGAGAGGAGGGATCCTTTCCCTGCGTGGTCGGGAAAGAATTCCCAGCGTTCCCGTAGCATCTCAAGAGGAGGCTTTCCACAGGAAAGGCGAGAGGAACTCCAGCGTCGTGCCACCATTCCCAGAGTCCCCAGATGTCTCAGTCCATTCCAGGGAAACCTGTTTTCCCTACACTGCCTCGACTTTCAATCCGAGAATCGACTCACACCACGGTGGCACGTGGGACAGCCCTGTGGGAAAGCCTCGAGGTAAAGCCTCGTGGGAAAGCCTAGAGGGAAAGCCGCAGATCCTTGATCCACGCAAAGGGAAGCGTGACACTGCGGCTACAGCTCGGGAGGAAAGCCCACGTGCATGCCCCCACTCGAGACGAGGACTGACTCCCCTGGGGACACTCCAGAAGTCTCCCAAGACCCATGTCATTCGGGAGAGGAGTCGTCAGGTTCCGGCACCAAATCCCCACAAGGTCTTAGGTGCCGGCATCGACGGGAGAGGAATCCCGAGAGGCCCCCGGCAACTCGCATGGGGATTGGCCTTTCCTGAGGTCACCAGAGCGGGTCCCTGAGGTCCCCGTCGTAAGTCGAGCGCACCTGCCGTAACTCGAGAAAATCAAGGAGGTTCTCCCTCCAGGCGAGATGAGGCCCATTTCCGCTGAGGCATCTCGAGGCTAATCACACCTAACCTCTGGAACTTCCAAAGGGTCCTTCACACCCTTGCTGCAACTCAAGAAGTTCCCCGACATACCCGTCTCCACACGAGAGGAAGCACGAGAGTCCCGCCCATCCAGAGGAGCCCCTATTCCGCCTCCTAGCTCGAGAGGAGGGATCCTTTCCATGCGTGTTGGGAAAGAATTCCCAGCATTCCCGTCGAATCTCAAGAGGAGGCGCTCTCCAAAGGAAAGGCGAGAGGAACTCCCTGGTCGTGTCACCATTCACAGAGTCCCCCAGATGACTCAGTCCATTCCAGGGAAACCTGTTTTCCCTGCACTGTCTCGACTTTCAAGTCGAGGATGCACTCAAAAAAGGGTGGCACGTGGGACAGCCCTGTGGGAAAACCTCGTGGGAAAGCTTCGTGCGAAAGCCTCGAGGGAAAGCCACAGATCCCTTGAACCACGCGAAGGGAAGCGTGACACTGCTGCTACATCTCGGGAGGAAAGCGCACGTGCATGTCCCCACTCGTGAAGAGGTCTGACTCCCCTGGGGAGACTCCAGAAGTACCCCAAGATCCATGTCAGCACTGGAGAGGAATCCTCAGGGTCCGGCACCGACTCCACACAACGTCTTAGGCCCCGGCATCGACGGAGAGGAATCCGGAGAGGCCACCAAGCAACTCGCATGGGGACTGGCCTTTCCTGAGGCCACCAGAGCGGGTCCCTGACGTCCCCGTCGTAAGTCGAGAGCACCTGCCGCAACTCGAGAAAATCCAGGAGGTTCTCCCTCCAGGAGAGATGAGGCCCATGTCCGCTGAAGCGTCTCGAAGCTAATCACACCTAACCTCTGGCACTTCCAAAGGGTCCTTCACACCCTTGCTGCAACTCAAGAAGTTCCCCGACATACCCGTCTCCACTCGAGAGGAAGCACGAGAGTCCCGCCCACATCCAGAGGAGACCCGTTTCCGCTTCTATCTCGAAAGGAGGGGTCCTTTCCCTGCGTGGTCCGGAAAGAATTCCCGGCGTTCCCGTCGCATCTCAAGAGGAGGCGCTCTCCACAGGAAAGGCGAGAGGGACTCCAGGGTCGTGCCACCATTCCCAGAGTGCCCCAGATGTTCCAGTCCATTCCAGGGAAATCTTTTTCCCCTGCACTGCCTCGACTTTCAAGCCGAGGATCGACTCACACCACTGTGGCACGTGGAACAGCCCTCTGGGAAAGCCTTGTGGGAAAGCCTCGAGGGAAAGCCACAGATCCCTTGGTCCACGCCAAGCGTGACACTGCTGCTAGAGCTCGGAAGGAAAGCGCACGTGCATGCCCCACTCGGACGAGGACTGACTCCCTGGGGAGACAACAGAAGTACCCCAAGATCCATGTCAGCACTGGAGAGAAATCCTCAGGTTCCGGCACCGAATCCACACAAGATTTTTAGGCCCCAGCATCGACGGGATAGGAATCCCGAGAGGCCACGAGCAACTCGCATGGGGACTGGCCTTTCCTGAGGCCGCCAGAGTGGGTCCTCAGGTCCGCGTCGTAAGTCGAGAGCACCTGCCGCAACTTAAGAAAATCCAGGAGGTTCTCCCCTCCAGGCGATATGAGGCCCATTTCACTGAGGCGTCTCGAGTCTAATCACACCTAACCTCTAGAACTTCCAAAGGGTCCTTCACACCCTTGCTGGAACTCAAGAAGTTCCCCGACATACCCGTCTCCACTCGAGAGGAAGCACGAGATTCCCGCCCACATTCAGAGGAGCCCCGTTTCCGCCTCCTAGCTCGAGAGGAGGGATCCTTTCCCTGCGTGTTCGGGAAAGAATTCCCGGCGTTTCCGTCGCATCTCACGAGGAGGCGCTCTCCACAAGAAAGACGAGAGAAACTCCAGGGTCGTGCCACCATTCCCAGAGTCCCCCAGATGTCTCAGTCCTTTCCAGGGAAACCTGTTTGCCTGCACTGCCTCGACTTTCAAGCCGAGGATAGATTCACACCACGGTGGCACATGGGACAGCCCTGTTGGAAAGCCTCGTGGGAAAACTCGTTGGAAAGCCTCGAGGGAAAGCCACATATCCCTTGATCCACGCCTATGGAAGCGTGACACTGCTGCTACAGCTCGGGAGGAAAGCCCACGTGCATGCCCGACAGACTCTGAGACTATCGATCAAGGCAAAAATCGGCACATGGCGGAAGGCCAGAATCCCCCCCCCGCAGCTGTGATGAGGCCTTCCTCATCCAAAATGAAAAAATGCCTTCCATGAGGTTACCCCTCCAGAGATGGGGCCGCTGTCTCCTAACGGAACTGACACCCTTGCTGCAACTCAAGAAGTTCCCCGACATTCCCGTCTCCACTCGAGAGGAAGCACGAGAGTACCGCACACATCCAGAGGAGCCCCTTTTCCGCCTCCTAGCTCGAGAGGAGGGATCCTTTCCCTGCGTGGTCGGGAAAGAATTCCTGGCATTCCCTCGCATCTCATGGGGAGGCGCTCTCCACAAGAAAGGAGAGATGAACTCCAGGGTCGTGCCACCATACCCAGAGTCCCCAGATGTCTCAGTCCATTCCAGGGAAAACTCTTTTCCCTGCACTGCCTCGACTTTCACGCTGAGGATCGACTCACAAAACGGTGGCACGTGGGACAGCCCTGTAGCAAAGCCTCGTGGGAAAGACTCGAGGAAAGCCTCGAGGGAAAGAAACAGATCCCATGATCCACGCGAAGGAAAGCGTGACACTGCTGCTACAGCTCGGAGGAAAGCACACGTGCATGCACCCACTCGAGACAAGGACTGACTGCCCTGGGGAGACTCCAGAAATACCCCAAGATCCATGTCAGCACTGGAGAGGAATCCTCAGGTTCCGGCACCGACTCCACACAAGGTCTTAGGCCTCAGCATCGACAGGAGAGGAATCCGAGAGGCCCGAGCAACTCGCATGGGGACTGGCCTTTCCTGAGGCCACCAGAGCGGGTCCCTGAGGTCCCCGTTGTAAGTCGAGAGCACCTGCCGCAACTCGAGAAAATCCAGGAGGTTCTCCCCTCCAGGCGAGATGAGGCCCATTTCCGCTGAGGCGTCTCGAGTCTAATAACAATTAACATCTGGAACTTCCAAAGGGTCCTTCACACCCTTCTGCAACTCAAGAAGTTCCCCGACATACCCGTCTCCACTCGAGAGGAAGCACGAGAGTCCCGCCCACATCCAGAGGAGCCCCGTTTCCACCTCCTAGCTTGAGAGGAGGGATCCTTTCCCTGCGTGTTCGGGAAAGAATTCCCGGCGTTCCCGTCGCATCTCAAGAGGAGGCGCTCCCACAGGAAAGGCGAGAGGATCTCCAGGGTCGTGCCAAATTCCCAGAGTCTCCCAGATGTCTCAGTCCATTCCAGAGAAACCTTTTTTCCCTGCACTGCCTCGGCTTTCAAGCCGAGGATCCATTTACGCCACGGTGGCACGTGGGACATCCCTGTGGGAAAGCCTCGAGGGAAAGCATCGTGAAAAAGCCTCCAGGGAAAGCCTCGAGGGAAAGCCACAGATCCCTTGATCCACGCGAAGGGAAGCGTGACACTGCTGCTACAGCTCGGAGGAAAGCGCATGTGCATGCCCCCACTCGAGACGAGGACTGACTCCCCTGGGGAGACTCCAGAAGTACCCCAAGATCCATGTCAGCACTGGAGAGGAATCCTCAGGTTCCGGCACCCACTCCACACAAGGTCTTAGGCACCGGCATCGACGGGAGAGGAACCCCAAGAGGCCCCGGAGAAACTCGCATGGGGACTGGCTTTTCCTGAGGCCACCAGAGCGGGTCCCTGAGGTCCCCGTCGTAAGTCGAGATCACCTGCCGCAACTCGAGAATATCCAGGAGGTTCTCCCCTCCAGGCGAGATGAGGCCCATTTCCTCTGAGGCGTCTCAGGCTAATCACACCTAACCTCTAGAACTTCCAAAGGGTCCCTCACACCCTTGCTACAACTCAAGAAGTTCCCCGACATACCCGTCTCCACTCGAGAGAAGGCACGAGAGTCCCGCCCACATCCAGAGGAGCACCGTTTCCGGCTCCTAGCTCGAGAGGAGGGATCCTTTCTCTGCGTGGTCGGGAAAGAATTCCCGGCGTTCCCGTCGCATCTCAAGAGGAGGCGCTCTCCACAGGAAAGGCGAGAGGAACTGCAGGGTCGTGCCACCATTCCCTGAGTCCCCCAGATGTCTCAGTCATTCCAGGGAAACCTGTTTTCCCTGCACTGCCTCGACATTCAAGCCGAGGATCGACTGACACCACGGTTTGCACGTGGGACAGCCATGTGGGAAAGCCTCGTGGGAAAGCCTCGTGGGAAAGCCACAGGGACCCGCTCTGGTGGCCTCAGGAAAGGCCAGTCCCATGCGAGTTGCTCGGGGGCCTCTCGGGGATTCCTCTCCCTTCGATGCAGGGGCCTAAGAACTTGTGTGGAGCCGGTGCCTGAACCTGAAGATTCCTCTCCAGAGGTGACCATGGATCTGGGGGTTACTTCTGGAGTCTCCCCAGTGGAATCAGTCCTCGTCTGGAGTGGGGGCATGCACGTGCTCTTTCCTCCCGATCTGTAGCAGCAGTGTCACGCTTCCCTTCGTGTGGATCAAGGGATCAGGGGCTTTCCCTCGAGGGTTTTCCAGGAGGCCTTTCCCACCGAGGCTTTCCCACAGGCTGTCCAAACGTGCCACTGTGGTGTGAGTCGATCCTCGGTCTGAAAGTCCGAGCGAACTGCAGGGAAAACATGGTTTTCCTGGAATGGACTGAGACATCTGGGGGACTCTGGGAATGGTGGCACGACCCTGCAGGTTCCTCTCGCCTTTCATGTGGAGAGCGCCTCCTCTTGAGATGCGACGGGAAGGCCGGGAATTCTTTCCCGACCATGCAGGGAAAGGATCCCTCCCCTCGAGCTAGGAGGCGGAAACGGGGCTCCTCTGGATGTGGGCGGGACTCTCGTGCTTCCTCTCGAGTGGAGACGTGTATGTCGGGGATCTTCTTGAGTTGCAGCAAGGGTGTGAAGGACCCTTTGGAAGTTCCAGGTGATAGGTGTGATTAGCCTTGAGACGCCTCAGCGGAAATGGGCCTCATCTCGCCTGGAGGGGAGAACCTCATGGATTTTCTCGAGTTGTGGCAGGTGCTCTCGACTTACGACGGGGACCTCAGGGACCCGCTCTGGTGGCCTCAGGAAAGGCCAGTCCCCATGCGAGTTGTTCGGGGTCCTCTCGGGATTCCTCTCCCGTCGATGCTGGGGCGTAAGACCTTGTGTGGAGTCAGTGCCGGAACCTGAGGATCCTCTCCAGTGCTGACATGGATCTTGGGAAACTTCTGGAGTCTCCCCAGGGGAGTCAGTCCTCGTCTCGAGTGGGGGCATGCACGTACGCTTTCCTCCCGATCTGTAGCAACAGTGTCGCGCTTCCCTTCGCGTGGATCAAGGGATCAGGGGCATTCCCACGAGGCTTTCCCTCAGAGCTGTCCTACGTTCCACCGTGGTGTGTGTCGATCCTCGGCTTGAAAGTCGAGGCAGTGCAGGGAAAACAGGTTTCCCTGGAATGGACGGAGATATCTGGGGGACTCTGGGAATGGTGGTACGACCCTGGAGTTCCTCTCGCCTTTCCTGTGGAGAACGCCTCCTCTTGAGATGCGACGGTAATGCCGGGAATTCTTTCCCGACCACGCAGGGAAAGAATCCCTCCTCTCGAGCTAGGAGGCGTAAACGGGGCTCCTCTGGATGTGGGCAGAAATCTCGTGCTTCCTCTTGAGTGGAGACGGGTATGTCGGGGATCTTCTTGAGTTGTAGCAAGGGTGTGAAGGACCCTTTCGAAGTTACAGAGGTTAGGTGTGATTAGCCTCGTGACGCCTCAGCGGAAATGGGCCTCATCTCGCCTGGAGGGGAGAACCTCCAGGATTTTCTCTTGTTGCGGCAGGTGCTCTCGACTTTCGACGGGGACCTCAGGCACCCGCTCTGGTGGCCTCCGGAAAGGCCAGTCCCCATGCTACTTGCTCGGGGGCCACACGGGATTCCTCTCCCGTCGATGCTGGGCCTAAGACCTTGTGTGAAGTAAGTGCTGGAACCTGAGGATTCCTCTCCAGTGCTGACGTGGATCTGGTGTACTTCTGGAGTCTCCCCAGTGGAGTCAGTCCTCGTCTCGAGTGGGGGCATGCACGTGCTATTTCCTTCAGCTGTAGCAGCAGTGTCGCGCTTCCCTTCGCGTGGATCATAGGGATCTATGGCTTTCCTCTAGCTTTCCCACGAGGCTTTCCCACGAGGCTTTTCCACAGGGCTGTCCCACGTGCCACCGTGGTGTGAGTCGATCCTCGGTCTTGAAAGTCGACGACAGTGCAGGGAAAACAGGTTTCCCTGGAATGGACAGAGACATCTGGGGGACTCTGGGAATGGTGGCACGACACTGGATTTCCTCTCGCCTTTCATGTGGAGAGCGCCTCCTCTTGAGATGCGACGGAAACCCCGGGAAATCTTCCCCGACAACGCAGGCAAAGGATCCCCTCTCGAGCTAGGAGGCGGAAACAGGAATCCTCTGGATGTGGGCGGGACTCTCGTGCTTCCTCTCGAGTGGAGACGGGTATGTCGGGGAACTTCTTGAGTTGCAGCAAGGGTGTGAAGGACCCTTTGTAAGTTCCAGAGGTTAGGTATGAATAGCCTCGAGACGCCTCAGCGCAAATGGCCCTCATCTCGCCTGGAGGGAGAACCTCCTGGATTTTCTCGAGTTGCGGCAGGAGCTCTCGAATTACGACGGGGACCAAAGGGACCCGCACTTGTGGCCTCAGGAAAGGCCAGTCCCATGCGAGTTGCTCCGGGGCCTCTCCGGATTCCTCTCCCGTCGATGCCGGGGCCTAAGACTTGTGTGGAGTCGGTGTGGGAACCTGATATTCCTCTCCAGTGCTGACATGGATCTTGGGGTACTTCTGGAGTCTCCCCAGGGGAGTCAGTCCTCGTCTCGATTGGGGCATGCACGTGCGCTTTCCTCCCGAGCTGTAGCAGCAGTGTCACACTTCCCTTCGCGTGGAACAAGGGATCTGTGGCTTCCCTCGAGGATTTCCGAGGCTTTCCCACGAGGCTTTCCCACAGGCTGTCCCACGTGCCACCGTGGTGTGAGTCGATCCTCGGCTTGAAAGTCAAAACAGTGCAGGGAAACAGGTTTCCCTGGAATGGACTGAGACATCTGGGGGACTCTGGGAATGGTGGCACGACCCTGGAGTTCCTCTCGCTTTTCCTGTGGAGAGCGCCTCCGCTTGAGATGCGACGGAACGCGCGAATCTTTTTCCCCACGCAGGGAAAGGATCCCTCTCGAGCTAGAGGCGGAAAGGGGCTCCTCTGGATGTGGGCGGGACTTTCCTGCTTCCTCTCGAGTGGACGGGTATGTCGGGGAACTTCTTGAGTTGCAGCAAGGGTGTGAAGGACCCTTTGGAAGTTCCAGAGGTTAGGTGTGATTAGCCTCGAGACGCCTCAGCGGAAATGGCCTCATCTCGCCTGGAGGGGAGAACCTCCTGGATTTTCTCGATTTGGGGCAGGTGCTCTCGACTTACGACGGGGACCTCAGGGACCCGCTCTGGTGGCCTCAGGAAAGGCCAGTCCCCATGCGAGTTGCTCGGGGCCTCTCGGTTCCTCCGTCGATGCCGGGCCTAAGATCTTGTGTGGAGTCGTTCCGGAACCTGAGGATTCCTCTCCAGTGCTGACATGGATCTTGGGGTACTTCTGGAGTCTCCCCAGGGGAGTCAGTCCTCGTCTCGAGTGGGGGCATGCACGTGCGCTTTCCTCCCGAGCTGTAGCAGCAGTGTCACACTTCCCTTCGCGTGATCAAGGGATCTGTGGCTTTCCCTCTAGGCTTTCCCACGAGGCTTTCCCACGAGGCTTTCCACAGGGCTGTCCCCACCGTGGTGTGAGTCGATCCTCGGCTTGAAAGTCGAGGCAGTGCAGGGAAAACAGGTTTCCCTGGAATGGACTGAGACATCTGGGGGACTGGGAATGTGGCACGAACCTGGAGTTCCTCTCGCCTTTCCTGTGGAGAGCGCCTCCTCTTGAGATGCGACGGAACGCCGGGAATTCTTTCCGACCACGCAGGGAAAGGATCCCTCC
>NW_017192408.1:0-10297 GCF_001704415.2 Capra hircus
GCACGCGGCGAAGGGATCCCGACGCAGCCCCTGAGCAACACACATGTTGTTTGGCCTTTCCTGAGGCCACAGAGTAGGTCCCTGAGGTCCCCGTCGTAAGTCGAGAGCACCTGCCGCAACTCGAGAAAATCCAGGAGGTTCTCCCCTCCAGGGAGAGATGAGGCCCATTTCCGCTGAGGGCTTCTAGAGGCTAATCACACTAACTTCTGGAACTTCCAAAGGGTCCTTCTCACCCTTGCTACAACTCAAGAAGTTCCCCGGCATACCCGACTCCACTCAGGATGAAGCACGAGAGTCCCGCCCACATCCAGAGGAGACCCCGTTTCCGCCTCCTAGCTCCAGAGGCTGGGATCCTTTCGCCTGCGTGGTCGGGAAAGAATTCCGGCGTTCCTGTCGCATCTCAAGCAGGAGGCGCTCTCCACAGGAAAGGCCTGAGAGTAACTCCAGGGTCATGTGCCACCATTCCCAGAGTCCCCCAGATGTCTCAGTCCATTCCAGGGAAACCTGTTTTCCCTGCACTGCTCGACTTTCAAGCGAGGATCGACTCACCCATTCACGGTGGCACGTGGGACAGCCCTGTGGGAAAGCCTCGTGGGAAAGCCTCGAGGGAAAGCCGCAGATCCCTTGATCCACGCGAAGGGAAGCGTGACACTGCTTGCTACAGCTCGGGAGTAATGCGCACGTGCATGCCCCCACTCGAGACGAGGACTGACTCCCTGGGGAGACTCCAGAAGTACCCCAAGATCCATGTTTCAGCACTGGAGAGGAATCCTCACGTTCCGGCACCGACTCCAAGCAAGGTCTTAGGCCCCGGCATCGACGGGAGAGGGAATCCCGAGAGGCCCCGAGCAACTCGCCATGGGGACTGGCCATTTCCTGAGGCCACCAGAGCGGGTCCCTGAGGTCCCCGTAGCTCAAGTCGAGAGCAACCTGCCGCAACTCGAGAAAATTCCAGGAGGTTTACCCTCCAGGCGAGATGAGGCCCATTTCCGCATGAGGCGTCTCGAGGCTAATCACAGCCTAAACCCTGGAACTTCCAAAGGGTCCTTCACACCCTTGTTGCAACTCAAGAAGTTCCCCGACATACCCTGCTCCACTCGAGAGGAAGCACGAGAGTCCCGCCCACATCCAGAGGAGCCCCGTTTCCGCCTCCATAGCTCGAGAGGAGGGATCCTTTCCCGGCGTGTTCCGGAAAGAATTCCCGGCATTCCCGTCGCAAGTCAAGAGGAGGCGCTGTCCACAGGAAAGGCGAGAGAAACTCCAGGGTCGTGCCACATTCGCAGAGTCCCCCAGATTTCTCAGTCCATTCCAGGGAAACCTGTTTTCCCTGGACTGCCTCGACTTTCAAGCCGAGGATCAACTCACACCACGGTGGCAAGTGGGACAGTCCTGTGGGAAAGCCTCCTGGGAAAGCCTCGTAGGAAAGCCTCGAGGGAAAGCCACAGATCCCTTGATCCACGCGAAGGGAAGCGCGACACAGCTGCTCCAGCTCGGGAGGAAAGCGCACGAGCATGCCCCCACTCGAGACGAGGACTGACTTCCCTGGGGAGACTCCAGAAGTACCCCAAGATCCATGTCAGGGCTGGAGAGGAATCCTCAGGTTCCGGCATCAACTACACACAAGGTCTTAGGCCCCCGGCATCGACGGGAGAGGAATCCCGAGAGGCCCCCGAGCAATTCGCATGGGGACTGGCATTTCCTGAGGCCACCAGGGCGGTCCCTGAGGTCCCCGTCTTAAGTCCACAGTACCTGCCGCAACTCGAGAAAATCCAGGAGGTTCTCCCCTTCAGGCGAGATGAGGCCCATTTCCCCTGAGGCGTCTCGATGCTAATCACACCTAACCTCTGGAACTTCCAAAGGGTCCTTAACACCCTTGCTGCAACACAAGAAGTTCCTCGACATACCCGTTTCCAATCGAGAGGAAGCACGAGAGTCCCACCCACATCCAGGAGGAGCCCCGTTTCCGCTTCATAGTTCCAGAGGAGGGATTCATTTCCTGTGTGGTCGAGAAAGAATTCCCGGCGATCCCGTCGCATCTCAAGTGGAGGCGCTCACCACAGAAAGGCGAGAGGAACTCCTGGGTCGTGCCACTATTCCCAGAGTCCCCCAGATGCTCAGTCCATAACAGGGAAACTAGTTTTCCCAGCACTGCCTCGACATTCAAAGCCGAGGATCGACTCACACCACGGTGGTACGTGGGACAGCCCAGTGGGAAAACGTCGTGGGAAAGCCTCGTGGGAAAGCCTCGTGGGAAAGCCTCCAAGGAAAGCCACAGATTCCTGGATCCACGTGAAGGGAAGAGTGACACTGCTGCTACAGCTCGGGAAGAAATTGCACATGCATGCCCCCAATAGATATGAGGACTGACTCACCTGGGAGACTCCAGAAGTACCCCAAGATCCATGTAAGCACTGGAGAGGAATCCTCAGGTTCCGGCACCGACTCCACACAAGGTCTTAGGCGACTGCATCTACGGGAGAGGAATCCCGAGAGGCCCCCGAGCAACTCGCATGGCGTCTGGCTTTTCCTGAGGCCACCAGAAAGGGTCCCTGATGTCCCCGTCATAACTCGAGAGCACCTGCCACAACTCGAGAAAATCCAGGAGGTTCTCCCCTCCAGACGAGATGAGGCCCATTTCCGCTGAGGGGTCTCGAGGCTAATCACACCTAACCTCTGGAACTTCCAAAGGGTCCTTCACACCCTTGCTGCAACTCAACAAGTTCCCCGACATATCCGTCTCCACTCGAGAGGAAGCACGAGAGTCCCGCCGACATCCAGAGGAGTCCCGTTTCCGCCTCCTAGCTCGAGAGGAGGGATCCTTTCCCTGCATGGTCGGGAAAGAATTCCCGGGGTTCCCGTCGCATCTCAAGAGGAGGCGCTCTCCACAGGAAAGGCGAGAGGAACTTCTGGGTTGTGCCACCATTCCCAGAGTCCCCCAGATGTCTGAGTCCATTCCAGGGAAACCTGTTTTCCCTGCACTGCCTCGACTTTCAAGCCGAGAATAGACTCACACCACGGTGGCACATGGGACAGCCCTGTGGGAAAGCCTCGTGGGAAAGCCTCGTGGGAAAGCCTCGAGGGAAAGCCACAGATCCCTTGATCCACGGGATGGGAAGCGTGACACTGCTGCTTCAGCTCGGGAGCAAATCTCACGTGGATGCGCCAACTCGAGACGAGGACTGAGTCCCCTGGGTAGGCTCCAGAAGTTCCCCAAGATCCATGTCAGCACTGGAGAGTAATCCTCAGGTTCCGACACCGATTCCACACATGGTCTTAAGCCCCGGCATCGACGGGAGAGGAATCTCAAGAGGCCCCTGAGCAACTCGCATGGGGATTGGCCTTTCCTGAGGCCACCAGAGCAGGTCCCTGAGGTCCCCGTCGTAAGTCGAGAGCACCTGCCGCAACTCGAGAAATCCAGGAGGTTCTCCCCTCCAGGGGAGATGAAGCCCATTTCCACTGAGGCGTCTAGAGGCTAATCACACCTAACTTCTGGAACTTCCAAAGGGTCCTTCACACCCTTGCTACAACTCAAGAAGTTCCCCGGCATACCCGACTCCACTCAGGATGAAGCACGAGAGTCCCGCCCACATCCAGAGGAGACCCGTTTCGGCCTCCTTGCTCGAGAGACGGGTTCCTTTCCCTGCGTGGTCGGGAAAGAATTCCCGGCGTTCCTGTCGCATCTCAAGAGGAGGCACTCTCCACAGGAAAGGCGTGAGGAACTCCAGGGTTGTGCCACCATTCCCAGAGTCCTCCAGATATCTCAGTCCATTCCAGGGAAACCTGGTTTCCCTGCACTGTTTCGACTTTCAAGCAGATGATCGACTCACACCACGTTGCCACGTGGGACAGCCCTGTGGGAAAGCCTCGTGGGAAAGCCTCGTGGGAAAGCCTCGAGGGAAAGCCACAGATCCCTTGATCCACGCGAAGGGAAGCGTGACACTGCTGCTACAGTTCGGGAGGAAAGCGCACGTGCCTGCCCCCACTCGAGACGAGGACTGACTCCCCTGGGGAGACCCCAGAAGTACTCCAAATCCATGTCAGCACTGGAGAGGAATCCTCACGTTCCGGCAGCGACTCCACAAAAGGTCTTAGGCCCCTTCATCGACGGGAGAGGAATACCGAGAGGCCCCGGAGCAACTCGCATGGGGACTGGCCTTTCCTGAGGCCACCAGAGCGGGTCCCTGAGGTCCCCGTCGTAATTCGAGAGCACCTGCCGCAACTCGAGAAAATCCAGGAGGTTCTCCCCTCCAGGTGTGATGAGGCCCATTTCTGCTGAGGCGTCTCGAGGCTAATCACACCTAACCTCTGGAACTCCAAAGGTTCTTTCACACCCTTGCTGCAACTCAAGAAGTTCCCCGACATACCCGTCTCCACTCGAGAGGAAGCACGAGACTACCGTAAACATCCAGAGGGGCCCCGTTTCCGCCTCATAGCTTGAGAGGAGGGATCCTTTCCCTGCGTGTTCGGGGAAAGAATTCCCGGCGTTCTCCTCGCATCTCAAGAGGAGGTGGGCTCCACAGGAAAGGCGAGAGGAACTCCAGGGTCGTGCCACCATTCCAGAGTCCCCCAGATGTCTCAGTCCATTCCAGGGAAAACCTGTTTTCCCTGCACTGCCCTCAAATTTCAAGCCGAGGATCAACCCACAGCACGATGACACGTGGGACAGCCCTGTGGTTAAGACTCGTGGGAAAGCCTCGTGGGAAAGCCTCGATGGAAAGCCACGGATCCCTTGATCCACGCGAAGGGAAGCGGGACACCGCTGCTACAGCTCGGGTGAAAGCGCACGTGGATGCCCCCACTCGAGTAGAGGACTGACTCCCCTGGGGAGACTCCAGAAGTACCCCAAGATCCATGTCAGCACTGGAGAGGAATCCTCAGGTTCCCGGAACTGTCTCCACACAAGGTCTTAGGCCCCAGCATCGATGGGAGAGGAATCCCGAGAGGCCCCCGAGCAACTCGCATGGGGACTGGCCTTTCCTGAGGCCACCAGAGCGGGTCCCTGAGGTCCCCGTCGTAAGTCCAGAGCACCTGCCGCAACTCGAGAAAATCCAGGAGGTTCTCCCCTCCAGGCCGAGATGAGGCCCATTTCCGCTGAGGCGTCTCGAGGCTAGTCACACCTAACCTCTGGAACTTCCAACGGGTCCTTCACACCCTTGCCGCAACTCAAGAAGTACCCCGACATACCCGTCTCCACTCGAGACGAAGCATGAGATTCCCGCCCACATCCAGAGGAGCCCCGTTTCCGCCTCCTAGCTCGAGAGGAGGGATCATTTCCCTGTGTGGTCGGGAAAGAATTCCCGGCGTTCCCGTCGCATCTCAAGAGGAGGCGCTCACCACAGGAAAGACGAGAGGAACTCCAGGGTCATGCCACCATTCCCAGAGTCCACCAGATGTCTCTGTCGATTCCAGGAAAACCTATTTTCCCTGCACTGCGTCGACTTTCAAGTCGAGGATCGACTCACACCACGGTGGCACGTGGGACTGCCCTGTGGGAAAGCCTCGTTGGAAAGCCTCGAGGGAAAGCCACAGATCCCTTGATCCACGCGAAGGGAAGCGCGACACTGCTGCTACAGCTCGGGAGGAAAGCGCACGTGCATGCCCCCACTTGAGACGAAGACTGACTCCCCTGGGGAGACTCCAGAAGTACCCCAAGATCCATGTCAGCACTGGAGAGGAATCCTCAGGTTCTGGCACTGACTCCACACAATGTCTTAGGCCCCAGCATCGACGGGAGAGGAATCCCAAGAGGCCCCCGAGCTTCTCACATGGGGACTGGCCTTTCCTGTGGCCACCAGAGCGTGTCCCTGAGGTCCCCGTCATAAGTCGAGAGCACCTGCCGCAACTCGAGAATATCCAGGAGGTTCTCCCCTCCAGGAGAGATGAGGCCCATTTCCGCTGAGGCATCTCGAGGCTAATCACACCTAACCTCTGGAACTTTCAAAGGGTCCTTCACACCCTTGCTGCAACTCAAGAAGTGCCCCGACATACCCGGCTCCACTCGAGAGGAAGCACGAGATTCCCACCCACATCCACAGTAGCCCCATTTCCGCCTCCTAACTCGAGAGGAGTGATCCTTTCCCTGAGTGGTCGGTCAAGAAATTCCCGGCGTTTCCGACGCATCTCAAAGAGGAGGCGCTCTCCACAGGAAAGGCGAGAGGAACTCCAGGGTCGTGCCACCATTCCCAGAGTTCCCCCAGATGTCTCAGTCCATTCCAGGGAAACCTGTTTTCCCTGCACTGCCTCGACTTTCAAGCCGAGGATCGACTCACTCCACGGTGGCACGTGGGACAGCCTGTGGGTAAGCTTCGTGGGAAAGCCTCTTGGGAAAGCCTCGTAGGAGAGCATCAAGGGAAAGCCACAGATCCCTTAATCCACGCGAAGGGAAGCGTGACACTGCTGCTACAGCTCGGGAGGAAAGCGCATGTGCATGTCCCCCACTCGAGACGAGAACTGACTCCACTGGGGAGACTACAGAAGTACCCCAAGATACATGTCAGCACTGGAGAGGAATGCTCAGGTTCCGGCACCGACTCCACACAAGATCTTAGGCCCCGGCATAGATGGGAGAAGAACCCCGAGAGGCCCCCGAGCAACTCGCATGGGCACTGGCCTTTCCTGAGGCCACCAGAGTGGGTCCCTGAGGTCCCCGTCGTAAGTCGAGAGCACCTGCTGCAACTCGAGAAAATCCAGGAGGTTCTCCCCTTCAGGCGAAATGAGGCCCATTTCCGCTGAGGCGTCTCGAGGATAATCACACCTAACCTCTGGAACTTCCAAAGGGTTCTTCACACCCTTGCTGCAACTCAAGAAGTTCCCCAACATACCCGTCTCCACTTGAGAGGAAGCACGAGAGTTCCGGCCACATCCAGAGGAGCCCCATTTCCGCCTCCTAGCCTGAGATGAGGGATCCTTTCCCTGCGTGGTTGGGAAAGAATTCCCGGCGTTTCCGATGCATCTCAAGAGGAGGCGCTCACCACAGAAAGGCGAGAGGAACTCCTGGGTCGTGCCACTATTCCCAGAGTCCCCCAGATGTCTCAGTCCATTAACAGGGAAACCAGTTTTCCCAGCCTTGCCGTCGACTTTCAAGCCGAGGATCGACTCACACCACGGTGGCACGTGGGACAGCCCTAGTGGGAAAACGTCGAGGGAAAGCCTCGTGGGAAAGCCTCGTGGGAAAGCCTCGAGGGAAAGCCACAGATTCCCTGGATCCACGCGAAGGGAAGAGCTGACACTGCTGCTACAGCTCTGGAGGAAATGCGAACATGCATGCCCCCAATAGATATGAGGACTGACTCACCTGGGAGACTCCAGAAGTACCCCAAGATCCATGTCAAGCACTGGAGAGGAATCCTCAGGTTCCGGCAACCGACTCCACACAAGGTCTTAGGCGACCTGCATCTACGGGAGAGGATTCCCGAGAGGCCCCCGAGCAACTCGCATGGGGACTGGCCTTTCCTGAGGACACCAGAGCAGGATCCCTGAGTCCCCGTCATAAGTCGAGAGCACCTGCCCACAACTCGAGAAAATCCAGGAGGTTCTCCCCTCCAGGCGAGATGAGGCCCATTTCCGCTGAGGGCGTCTCGAGGCTAATCACACCTAACCTCTGGAACTTCCAAAGGGTCCTTTCACACCCTTGCTGCAACTCCAAGCAAGTTCCCCGACATATCCGTCTCCACTCGAGAGGAAGCACGAGAGTCCCGCCCACATCCAGAGGAGTCCCGTTTCCGCCTCCTAGCTCGAGAGGAGGGATCCTTTCCCTGCGTGGTCGGGAAAGAATTCCCGGGTTCCCGTCGCATCTCAAGAGGAGGCGCTCTCCACAGGAAAGGCGAGAGGAACTCCTGGGTTGTGCCACCATTCCCAGAGTCCCCCAGATGTCTCAGTCCATTCCAGGGAAACCTGTTTTCCCTGCACTGCCTCGACTTTCAAGCCGAGAATCGACTCACACCACGGTGGCACGTGGGACAGCCCTGTGGGAAAGCCTCGTGGGAAAGCCTCGTGGGAAAGCCTCGAGGGAAAGCCACAGATCCCTTGATCCACGCGAAGGGAAGCGTGACACTGCTGCTCTAGCTCGGGAGCAAATCTCACGTGGATGCGCCCAACTCGAGACGAGGACTGAGTCCCTGGGTAGGCTCCAGAAGTTCCCCAAGATCCCATGTCAGCACTGGAGAGTAATACCTCAGGTTCCGACACCGATTCCACACATGGTCTTATGCCCCGGCATCGACGGGGAGAGGAATCCCGAGAGGCCCCTGAGCAACTCGCATGGGGATTGGCCTTTCCTGAGGCCACCAGAGCAGGTCCCTGAGGTCCCCGTCGTAAGTCGGAGAGCACCTGCCACAACTCGAGAAAATCCAGGAGGTTCTCCCCTCCAGGGCGAGATGAGGCCCATTTCCGCTGAGGCTTCTAGAGGCTAATCACACCTAACTTCTGGAACTTCCAAAGGGTCCTTCACACCCTTGCTACAACTCAAGAAGTTCCCCGGCATACCCGACTCCACTCAGGATGAAGCACGAGAGTCCCGCCCACATCCAGAGGAGACCCGTTTCGGCTCCTTGCTCGAGAGACGGGTTCCTTTCCCTGCGTGGTCGGAAAGAATTCCCGGCGTTTCTGTCGCATCTCAACGAGGAGGCACTCTCCACAGGAAAGGCGTGAGGAACTCCAGGGTTGTGCCACCATTCCCAGAGTCCTCCAGATATCTCAGTCCATTCCAGGGAAACCTGTTTTCCCTGCACTGTTTCGACTTTCAAGCAGATGGATCGACTCACACCACGTTGCCACGTGGGACAGCCCTGTGGGAAAGCCTCGTAACCTCGTGGGAAAGCCTCGAGGGAAAGCCACAGATCCCTTGATCCACGCGAAGGGAAGCGTTACCAATGCTGCTACAGCTCGAGAGTAAAGCGCACTTGTATGCCCCCACTCGAGACGAGGACTGACTCCACTGGGGAGAGTCCAGAAGTTTCCCCAAGATCCTTTTCAGCACTGGAGAGGAATCCTCAGGTTACGGAACCGACTCCACACAATGTCTTAGGCCCCCGGCATCGACGGGAGAGGGATCCCGAGAGGTCCCCGAGCAACTCCCATGGGGACTGGCATTTCCAGAGGCCTCCAGAGCGGGTCCCTGAGGACAACGTCTCAAGTCGAGAGCACCTGCCGCAACTCGAGAAAATCCAGGAGGTTCTCCCCCTCCAGGCGAGATGAGGCCCATTTCCGCTGAGGCGTCTCGAGGCTAATCACACCTAACTTCTGGAAACTTCCAAAGGGTCTTCACACCCTTGCTACAACTCAAGAAGTTCCCCGGCATACCCGACTCCACTCAGGATGAAGCACGAGAGTCCCGCCCACATCCAGAGGAGACCCGTTTCGCCCTCCTTGCATCCGAGAGGACGGGTTCCTTTCCCTGCGTAGGTCGGGAAAGAATTCCCGGCGTTCCTGCGCATCTCAAGAGGAGCAGCTCTCCACAGGGAAAGGCGTGAGAACTCCAGGGTTGTGCCACCATTCCCAGAGTCCTCCAGATAGTCTCAGTCCATTCCAGGGAAACCTGTTTTCCCTGCACTGTTCGACTTTCAAGCAGATGATCGACTCACACCACGTTGCCACGTGGGACAGCCCTGTGGAAAGCCCGTGGGAAAGCCTCGTGGGAAAGCCTCGAGGGAAAGCCACAGATCCTTTGATCCACGCGAAGGGAAGCGTTACAATGCTGCTACAGCTCGAGAGTAAAGCGCACTTGTATGCCCACTCGAGACGAGGACTGACTCCACTGGGGAGAGTCCAGAAGTTCCCCAAGATCCTTTTCAGCACTGGAGAGGAATCCTCAGGTTCCGGCATCAACTACACACAAGGTCTTAGGCCCCGGCATCGACGGGAGAGGAATCCCGAGAGGCCCCCGAGCAATTCGCATGGGGACTGGCATTTCCTGAGGCCACCAGGGCGGTCCTGAGGTCCCCGTCTTAAGTCCACAGTACCCGCCGCAACTCGAGAAAATCCAGGAGGTTCTCCCCTTCAGGCGAGATGAGGCCCATTTCCCCTGAGGCGTCTCGATGCTAATCACACCTAACCTCTGGAACTTCCAAAGGGTCCTTAACACCCTTGCTGCACACAAGAAGTTCCTCGACATACCCGTTTCCAATCGAGAGGAAGCACGAGAGTCCACCCACATCCAGAGGAGCCCCGTTTCCGCTTCATAGTTCCAGAGGAGGGATCATTTCCCTGTGTGGTCGAGAAAGAATTCCCGGCGATCCCGTCGCATCTCAAGTGGAGGCGCTCACGCACAGAAAGGCGAGAGGAACTCCTGGGTCGTGCC
>NW_017192409.1:0-21307 GCF_001704415.2 Capra hircus
GGTGATGCTTTGTATTCAGTAGGATTATACACTTTACGTAATTTATGGGATACAGTGGAAATGGCATATGTTTTTCTGTTAGAAAGACTAGAACTCAAATTCTAGGTCTGCAAATTATCCTGTGAGTCTGGGGAAATTGTTTGATCATTTTGCCACACAACTGACCCCTCTGAAAAATGAATGGGATGGTACTTATCTTCCAGGATTGCTATGAGAATTCAGTGAGAAACACAGCATACCTGGCATGTGGAAAGCACTTAACCAATGTTTCTTTTTTTTTTTAATCCATATTTTAAGTCTTTCTCTTGATTAAGAATCTGGCATAATGAAATTATTCACATGCGTTTTTCTTTGCCTTTTTTAATATGGTAAAAGGCCTTTGATCAAGACATCTGTCTGGGGTGGTGCTTTGTGTCTGGTGCAGAAGGAATGTGAATAGGGAAGAATATTCAAGAAATACGTCTTGTATACAAGAAAGGCTTATGCAGCCAGACAAAAACCTTGGAAGTCACACTATTAGCTTGTAAGAAGATAGGTCTAAATTCCTTAAATCACTTATTTAGCATATCAGTCAGCACTGAGGACTCTGACCCTGGAGATCTGCTAGTAGAGAAGGCGGCCCAGCTTGCCACTAAGGCAGAGCTAGGCCGCCTGATGAGGTCTCTAGGAAAATGATGGAGACAGAGGGGCAGAGTTCAGTAGACTTGCTAGCCCATCCCCTTTCTCGAGCTGGGCTTCAGAAAAGGGGAGGTGGGTTAGATAAATGAGAACAGCTTGCCTCTGCTCTCTGCTTAGGACTCTGGAAAGAGTTGGCCTCACAGCAGTCCCCGCTCTGCCCCTACCTCTGCCAGCAGACCCAGATGTGGCCACAGATGGCCATGGCAACAGGAGGCCATGAGATTTACCTTCTCAAGCTACCCTCATTACCGTGTATCACATATGCTAAGATAGAGCTACTGTTATTCTCAAGGACAGGTAGAGGTGAACACACCTCTCCTAGGGTGGAAACACTGGATGGAGGTGGGCCAAGGCCTGGATTTCTCATCCTCAGCAGGCAGGGTGGCCGTAGTTGGCTGCAGGGTAGTACAGGCTCTGACCAATCTGAGAGGGAAAGGCCAGTATACCTAGGTTAGAGCTGCCCCAACCAGCCATGCTGCAGTGATGGCCATCACCTGGGACTGTGCCCTGGTGATCTATTTTTCCCTTTCAGGATATGAGGCCACCCAGACATCATCTTAGGAAAAGAAGGAGGGGATGGGGAAGCTGCAGTTTTTCCAAGAGTCAGCATCTTGATTCAAAAAAGAATAAGCACTTAGTAAAGAGTCCTTGGAAATAGCAATTCAAACTAGGGGTTTAAACTGAATAGAACAGAAGCTCATTTTATCCTGATAACCAGAGGATAGAGACTTAGACAGCAGACCAAACCAACTTTAGACAACATAAAGAAGTTATATTCTTTGTGTCCATCCAAGATGTACACAGGTCAGTGAAATTATGTGAGTCTTATATTAGTTTGACCTTACTAATAATTACTGAACCAGTCAATTCCTTAGTCTCACACTGAGGGTCCATCATCAGTTGTGTTGACATGCTTTTCCTCTACTGCACCTTCTTCCACCACCACCCTCAAGTTTAGTTGAGCCCAGTCTCCTCTATATTCATTTTTCCCTCCTGACTGTCTGCCTACTCAAGAATCTCAAAATACATTTTGCTTCCTGAGTTGCCAAAATACATCATGGGCTTTGTAATTGACAGGATGTGTGTCATGCCCTTGGTCCTTTCTCCACATTGTCAACTAATCACTCCTTTTCATTTTCCATTAATCAAGTGTGTGCTTCTTTCTAAAGTGAAATGCATCTCCCCTTATTGAATCACACATCATTTCACTCAGGCCAGCACTTCAATTTGTCTAGCTTGCTTCGCATTTTGGTCTGTCTGTCAAAAGCCTGGCAGGTCTTACCAAGATTGCTATTCTGTAAAAGTCTTATAAGCGTTTACATCATCCTGCTCCCATCCATGAGCCAGTTTATAAAAAGGGGGAAAGGAAGATTAGTAGATAGTAAAGGTGATAAAAGGAAAGAAAAGCATTATGTCACCATTGCCCTTCCTTGTTCCAGCTGAATTTTAAATACTGGCTCAACATTCTGCAGTATGGAATGGCACTCTGGAATTCTCAGGCCTGACTTCCCAAGACAGGATTTTTGTTCCTGCTTTACTTTGTGCACATAGCTGATCATCTGTAGAGCAGTGGCATTGTGGGAAACTCCAGAATTTATTGGAGGAGCTGTACTTTGCTGAACATGTAACCTCTGCCTAAATTGTGACTGTCCCTTACACAAACTCTGGAAATCACCCAAGAGGATAGTCCCTCAATAAATAGAATGAGAGATCCCCATTTCCAGGTGACGCTTAAGTAACCCAGGCAGGTCCAATCACCATGAAGTCTTTCTCAAACTCTGAACACATGGTAGCTATTTCTTTCCATCCTCATTTTCTATTTCTTATAGAAAGGAGAGGAGACCTTTTTAACAAGTCTTTGCACAGTTGAAGAACATTCATTTAAGAGGTCTGCTCTGTCAATAAGCAGTTATAAACAACTGACAAAGTAACTGAAGCCCAGTTTTCTTATCTATAAAGCAAAGTGTTTCTTCAGCCCGCTCTTGTTTCCTCTCAGCTCCCCAAAATTATGATGGCCTCGACCTTCTGTCTGTATTGGCAGGCCACATCACCTTTCTGTCACTGCTGCTCTATCTAGAGGTGCCTCTAGATACCCCTCTGAAGAACAGTCCTGTGCCTGTATCCTTCAGGTCCAGACTCCTGTCTTACTTCCTCATAATGTCTGCCCCACATCCCCAGGGCAGGTTACAGCACTTGGGTCCCATGGGCTTCACTCATTTATTCACAGACAATTGCTGAGCCTCTGCTCTGCTTAGGCCAAGTTGTGCAGAAGATATTCTAGGGTTGAAAACACACCTAGTCCCTCCCCTCAGGGAGTTTACAGTCTCACAGAGAATACAGTCATCACAGTCATCATGATGCCGACTGGGGTGGTGCTTGCTGCAGAGGAAATGCACAGAGCTTTGGGCACGCATGATGGGGATTGCCTCGTGGAACCTAGAGGCACAGGAAGGCCAGCTGAGGAACTGGTACCAGTCTGTGCCAAATTCTGAAGGCTGGATAGATGGCCAAGTTAATAAGACCATTTCTGGCAAAAGGAACATATTTTCATAAGGCAAATTTGGGAAGGAACTTTATGCAGCACTCACTGCCTGCCAGGCACGTATTCTAAGTGCAGTATGTATATTAACTTGTTTAATCTTTCCTAGGAGCCTAGGAGGTAAATTCTATCTTTGCATTTTGTTAGATAAGGACACTTAGAAATATTGAAAGTAACTATTAGAGATCCCACAGCTAATAAGTGGCAGAGTCAGAATGTGAATCAGTGCTATTTGGCCCTAGGGTCTGTGTTAATTAGTGTACCAAAAAGCCTCTTATATATTCATGAAAATGTATATAAATGTTTAGTTATATAATTTATACCTGTATATATGTAAGTATATGTGCATATTATAAATGTGTACTCACATATACACGTGTTGTACAAATGTGTGTGAGGAATATACAGCTGGAACGTGACCCATGAGTGACAACATGGTATAAGGTGAAGTTGGAGGAGAATCCCCATGGACAGAAGAGCCTGGCCGGCTACAGTCCATGAGGTCGCACAGAGTTGGACACGACTGAGCAACTAAGCACAGCTCAGCTCGTGCAGGGTCTCATAAATCAGGTCACAGATTCCAGACTCTGTCTTCAGGTGATAGGGAGCATAAGCCTGGAAAGTGCTATAAAGCCAATGTTAGCAGCCCAGGTTCAAACCCCACATCTTGCTTGCTACCTGTGTGATTGTGAACAAGTTACTTCTCTAGGCCTCAGCCTTTTCATTTACAAACTAGGGATAATATTTCTGCCTATTCCTATGTTTTAAGGAGTAAGTTATTCTGTGTAGTGTCTCTTAGAATGAAAGGAAATCTTAACTAGGGCATCAGATTTGCATTTTAAAAAGATTCCTCTGCCTGTAGGGTAGTGAGTGGATGAGAAGGAGCAAGAAGGGGAGCAGGGAGATGATTTGGGAAACAGACTCAGCAGCAGCAGTGATACAAGCATGAGTGTGCACAGCAGGTCACTCCTGTATAGTGGTGGCTGATACTCCCCAGACAGAGCAGAGCCATCCTTGGGTCTTTCACTCAGGCATATCATTTGCCTGTGCTCAAGTGCTCTGCCCTGAAGGAAGTTGGGATCTCTTTGCACCCTGGCTAAGGTTCCTTTATGCAGTGAGTCTCCCCAGCTTGGTCTCAACATCGATGCATGGGGCTCCTGACCTGCAGCTTCTTCTCTGCCTTCAACAACTTCTGGTACCTTCTTTGTGTCCCCAAGTTCATTAAGCCTTAAATAGTCAGAGGTCCTGCCTTAGTTGAGTGTTTAGTTCTTGCTTACCATCATATTACCATTCGTTGTTAGGCCTGTCCCGAGGCCGCATCTCCCAAGACACAGAGGCATCAGGTTTGAGGAGTTAGTCATCTTTGTGAGGCTTTGAATGAAACATTAGCCTCACTCACACTATTGGATCCTCTTTCTGGGGAGCGTATATGAGCACTGGGGCCAGCCTGTTCTTGTGCTTGATTTAGGACCTGATTTTCTCAGAAATCGGGATACCTTAGTCATGCTCCCATCTATCCTAGTCAGATAACACTTCACCAAGAGAAAAATTGCAGGTGACCTAAGAGACTTCCCTGGTGGCTCAGATGGTAAAGCATCTGCCTACAGTGCGGGAGACCTGGGTTCGATCCCTGGGTCAGGAAGATCCCTTCCTAGAGAAGGAAATGGCAACCCACTCCAGTGCTCTTGCCTGGAAAATCCCGTGGACAGAGGAGCATAGTAGGCTACAGTCCATGGGGTCACAAAGAGTCAGACATGACTGAACAACTTCACTATCACTAAGTCATCAGCCTTTGCAATAGTTCTAATAAATGTGACTACAAATAATGTGCCTGAGTGAAAAACCCAAAGTTGGTTCTGTTCCAGCCAGTTTCGTTTTTTTTTTTTCCCCTTTTTTGTATCCCATGCATCTGGGGAAGGTCACTCTTAACCAGAGTAAGAATTTCCAGATCCATAAACAGTAGCTTATCACTGGAAACAGTATCTGACAAACCTAGTCTGCATGTATACCTATGGCTGATTCATGTTGACGTGTGGCAGAAACCAACACAACATTATAAAGCAATTATCCTCCAATTAAATTTTTAAAATCATGTCTTATAAATGTAAAGGCCAGTAAGACTAGAGAAATACTATTTTAATAGAAACAAACTCCTAACTATAATGTGAGTTTTTTTTTTCAGTACAAAACAAGATAATTCCTACAGAGGAAATGTCCTAGGTAAGGCAGAATCATCAGAGTGTGTAGCCTCCCATGGTAATACCTTTGAGAGGCAGCCTCCATCTTAGTACCGTGTTTGTTCAACACCAGAACCAGTCATGCTGTCTCTGTAGTTACTTTTTTTTGCATTCAGATAGTGTCATGTGGAGAAGGCAATGGCACCCCACGCCAGTACTCTTGCCTGGAAAATCCCATGGATGGAGGAGCCTGGTGGGCTGCAGTCCATGGGGTCGCTAAGAGTCAGACACAACTGAGCGACTTCACTTTGACTTTTCACTCTCATGCATTGGAGAAAGAAATGGCAACCCGCTCCAGTGTGCTTGCCTGGAGAATCCCAGGGACGGGGAGCCTGGTGGGCTGCTGCCTATGGGGTCGCACAGAGTCGGGCACGACTGAAGCAACTCAGCAGCGGCAGCAGCAGTGTCATATGGCTTCCCAGGTGGCACTAGAGGTAAGAACCTGCCTGCCAGTGCAGGAGACACAAGAGAGTCCTGGGTCGGGAAGCTCCCCTGCAGGAGGAAATGGCCCCCCACTCCAGTATTCTTGCCTGGAGAATTCCATGGGCAGAGGAGCCTGGCGCACCACAGCCCACGGGGCTGCAAAGAGTCAGGCACTACTGAGCAGCTGAACACACACACAGTGTCCTACAGCTTGGGAAAATTGAGAAGGAAAATATTTTGGAAAATATTTCAAAGGCTCTTAATGTGAAGCCATTATAAATTGAAATTTGACTTTTTGTTTTATTTTGATAAAGCATATGGTTATTATTTGTTTTTTACACAGTTGCTTTATTGTTTGTTCAGTAATCTTGGTATTCAAATGATTGCGTCTGATTTCAACTGGTAACATTTGTTAGAGCTTTTATTTTCTGGCTTTTTTTTTTGTTTTCAGACCAATTCAGCACATTATAATGAGCATGATAAATTAGCTTCCCTAAGAATATTTTTAAAGAAGTTGGATAGTTTTAAGTGAAAAAAGATAAAATCAAATTACTTTCCTGAGCTTTTATATTTAATGATGAAATAAGCAAAGGCACATAAAATGTGCTGTCAACAAGGTAGTATTCCAATAAATAGTAAATTAGATTCTAGTGTCTGCAGTGCCTGGACATTAGGCCAGAAGCTAAACTTAATTTTTAAAGTATATGATGAATCTTGTCTTTTTGAGCACTTTGGGTTCCAGCCACTTCTTGCCAGTTATTGATTATGTGGATATATGGCATTTCTGTTTGCCCATAATGGTGTTTTGTGTGGCATAAGCTAAATGTTTCATTTATTTATTTCCTCCTTGTCTTCATGGCTGCTTGATTTTATTTCTCATCATTTTCTGCTCATAAAGACATTTGAGAAAGAACAATTTAAATATTCTGTTACTTCCAGCTTTTCTTTAAACAGTGCAGTTGAAGTAAGGATACATGTACCTATGAAGGCCTGGGTGAAGGCAGTGGTGGCCAAATTTTAAGGAAATAACAGGTGCAAAAACTATTATAAAAGACTCCTATAGATGGCAAATAAATCTTGCGACATTTAGGGTTCTATTTAAAAAATAAGTGAATGCCTTGTTTTGACTTCTACCCTGGTCATTTGTTCACATTTAGTGAGATCTTATTGTTTAGCTCTTCATACACTAGGTGCATGATTTAAACATTTCTGTTCTTACTCTCTGTTCTTTGAGTTGGAGTTATAAGACCTATAGAAAATCACAGTCCAAGCTAAATATGCTGAGTATTACTGACATATAATTCAGTTCACATATCATAAAAATTTGCCCACTTAAAGTATACAATTCAGTGTTTTTAGTATATTCACAGTTATGTAATCACTGCCAAAATCAATTTTAGAATACTTCCATCATCCGAAGAAGAAATCCGTCCCTTTGGCGTCACTCCATAATTGCCCTATCCCCCTCCCTCCCAGCCCTGGACAACCAGTAATCTACTTTTTGACCATATAGATTTGCCTGTTCTAGACCTTTCATGTAAATGGAATCATGCAACAGGCGATCTTCTGTGACTAGCTTCTTTCCCTGAGGATAGCATTTTCAAGGCTCATCCATGTTGTAACATGTATCAGTATTTCATTACTTTTTTCTTGCCAGAACACAGCCCATTGTGTGATGGATATCATTTTTATTTTTCCGTTGATCACGTTTTGGGCATTTGAAGTGTTGCCACTTTTTGGCTATTCTGAATACTACTGTCACGAACATTCATGTACAAATATTGTGTCTAGAGGTAGGTTTCCATCTCTCTTGGGTATATATCAACAATAATTTGCTGGATCATATGGTAGTTCGTTCAGTTATTTGGGGAACTGCCAGACTGTTCTCTAAAGTGGCCGCAGTGTTTTATATTCCCACCCAGCAGTGCATGAGGTTTGTAATTGCTCCACATCTTTATCAACACTTGTTATCAGTCTTTTTGATCATAGCTATCCTAGTGGGTATGAAGTGTTCTCTTGTAGTTTTGATTTGTAATCCCCCTGATGACTAATGAAATTATCTTTTCATGTGGTAGCATTGATTAGATTATTTTTATTGGCAATCAGAATATATTCTGTGAAGAAATATCACTCAGATCTTTTGTCTATTTTAAAATGGGTTGTTTTATTGAGTTGTAGGAGTTCCTAATATATTCCAGATACAAACCTATTATCAAATATGATTTACAAATATTTTCTTCCATTTTAAGGGTACCTTCTTCACTTTCTTGTTAGTGTCTTTCGAATCACAATTTTTTTTTTAATTTTGAGAAGTCGAATTTAGTTTACTTATTTATAACTTCGCAATCATATCTTAAAAATCATTGTCAAATCAAGGTCACAATGATGTTTTCTATAAGAATCTGATTTTATAGTTTTAACTCTTAATTTATGTTTAGGATCCATTTTTAGTTAATTTTTATATATGGTGTGAGGTAGGAATAAAACCTCAATCTATTGCATGTAATTGTCCAGTTATCACAATACTGTTAACTATTTTGCCACCCTTGTTGAAATTAGTTCACCATAAGTGTGAGAATTTGTTTCTGGATTTTTAATTTTATTCCATTGAATACACTATGCCAGTATCACACTATCTTGATTATTGTAGTTTCATCAGTTCAGTTCAGTTGCTCAGTCGTGTCTGACTCTTTGCAACCCCATAAACCACATGGAGCACACCAGGCCTCCCTCACCAACTCCCGGAGTCCACCCAAACCCATGTCCATTGAGTTGTTGATGCCATCCAACCATCTCATCCTCTGTCATCCCCTTCTCCTCCTGCCCTCAGTCTTTCCCAGCATCAGGGTCTTTTTCAAGGCTGCAATCACCATCTGCAGTGATTTTGGAGCCCAGAAAAATAAAGTCAGCTGCTGTTTCCCCATCTATTTGCCATGAAGTGATGGGACCGGATGCCATGATCTTAGTTTTCTGAATGTTGAGCATTAAGCCAACTTTTTCACTCTCCTCTTTCACTTTCATCAACAGGCTGTTCAGTTCCTCTTCACTTTCTGCCATAAGGGTGGTGTCATCTGCATATCTGAGGTTATTGATATTTCTCCCGACAATCTTGATCCCAGCTTGTGCTTCCTCTAGCCCACCGTTTCTCATGATGTACTCTGCATATAAATTAAATAAGCAGGGTGACAGTATACAGCCTTGACGTACTCCTTTTCCTATTTGGAACCAATCTGTTGTTCCATGTCTGTTGTTCCATGTCTAACTGTTGCTTCCTGACCTGCATATAGGTTTCTCAAGAGGCAGGTTAGGTGGTCCGGTATTCCCATCTCTTTAAGAATTTTCCACAGTTTATTGTGATCCGCACAGTGAAAGGCTTTGACATAGTCAATAAAGCAGAAATAGATGTTTTTCTGGAACTCTCTTGCTCTTTTGATGATCCATTGGATGTTGGCAATTTGATTTCTGGTTCCTCTGCCTTTTCTAAAACCAGCTTGAACATCTGGAAGTTCATGGTTTACATATTGCTGAAGTCTGGCTTGGAGAATTTTGAGCATGACTTTACTAGCGTGTGAGATGAGTGCAGTTGTGTTGTAGCTTCATACTGAGTTTGAAATCTGAAAGTGTGAGTCTTCCAACTTAATTCTCCTTTTGCAAGATTGTTTTGGTTGTTCTGGGGCTCTTGAATTTCCATATGATTTTTAGGATCAGCTTGTCAATTTCTGTAAGCCAGCTGGAAGTTTTATAGTGATTGCGTTGAATCCATAGCTTTATCTAGAGGTGTTGCCATCTTAATATTTACTCCCCCCCATCCATGTATAGGGGATGTATTTCAATGTTGTTTTGTAATTTTCAAAATGTAAAATTTGCATTTCTTTTGTTCCGTTTATTTATGTGCTTTTTATTCTTTCTCATGCTCTTAAATGGACTTTTTTATTTATCTACGATTTCTCTTGCTAGTATATAGAAGTACAGTTTGGTTCAGTTGCTCAGTCATGTCCGACTCTTTGCCATCCCATGGACTGCAGCAGGCCAGGCTTCCCTGTCCATCACCAACTCCTGGAGCTTACTCAAACTCATGTCCATCGAGTCAGTGATGCCATCCAACCATCTCATCCTCTGTCGTCTCCTTCTCCTCCTGCCTTCAATCTTTCCCAACAACAGGGTCTTTTCCAATGAGTCAGTTCTTCACATCAGGTGGCCATAGTATTGGATTTCAGCTTCAGCATCAGTCCTTCCAATGAATATTCGGGACTGATTTCCTTTAGGATGGACTGGTTGGATTTCCTTGCTCTCCAAGGGACTCTCAAGAGGCTTCTCCAACACCACAGTTCAAAAACATCAATTCTTCGGCACTCAGCTTTCTTCACAGTCCAACTCTCACATCCATACATGACCACAGGAAAAACCAGAGCCTTGACTAGATGGACCTTTGTTGGCAAAGTAATGTCTCTGCTTTTCAATATGCTATCTAGGTTGGTCATAACTTTCCTTCCAAGGAGTAAGCATCTTTTAATTTCATGGCTGCAATCACCATCTGAAGTGATTTTGGAGCCCCCAAAAAATAAAGTCTGACACTGTTTCCCCATCTATTTCCCTTTAGACACCTTAAAAGCTCTTTAAAGAAATTTCAATAGAAGAAAATATCTAAGTTGTCTTTTATAATTTCATTTCACCTAGATATGTGTTAAACTTTACCCATTGTCTTGTGTTTAACTATTATTGATGAACTGGACCTGAAAGTGGTTAAGAGCACAGGTCTTACTTTTCCTCCAAGGAGCAAGCATCTTTTAATTTCATGGCTGCAGTGACCATCTGCAGTGATTTTGGAGCCCAAGAAAATAAAGTCTGTCACTGTTTCCATGGTTTCCCCATCTATTTGCCATGAAGTGATGGGACCGGATGCCATGATCTTAGTTTTCTGAATATTGAGTTTTACAGTTGGGTTTTATACATTGATCTTGTATTCTACGACCTTGCACAACTCATTAGTTATAAGTTTTTTAGTGGTTTCCTTAGAAAATGTATAAGATTTTGTGATCTATGAATAAAGGTGGATCTGCTTTCTCCTTTCCTCTATGGACTTATTTCTTTTCTTGCCCAGTTGCTCTGGCTGGAACCTCTACCTCCTGTATAGTGTAGAATAAAAGTGGAAATACTGGATATCTTTCTTCTGCTTCTATCTTAGGTAGAAAGCTTTCAGTGCTCCTTAAGTATAATGTTAAATATGTTTTTCTTCAATACATGCCCTTTACTCAGGTTGAGAAAGTTGATTTCTATTACTAGTTGAGGGTTGTTTTTTGTTTTTTTTTTTAATCACGAAGCGGTGTTGGATTTAGTTGGACCCTTTTTGTATCTGTTGAGACTGACTATATTGGCTTGGTCCTTTATTCTATTAATATGTAGTGTCTCCCATTAGTTGATTTTCTGGTGCTAAACCAACCCTACATTTATGGAATAAATCCCACCTAGTTGTGTTGTATAATTCTTATGTGCTACCAGGTTAGGAATTTTAGTACTTTTGTTGAGGATGTTTATTTTCATAAGAGATGTTGCTTTGTATTTTCCTCATAATATTTTTGCCTAACTGTGGTACCAAGATCATACTGGTCTCAGAGTAATTTAGGAATGTTCTTTTGTAGACTGAATAATTGATACAAATTCTTTTGTAAACATTTGGTAGAATTCACCAGTTTATCCATCTGAACCTAGGCTTTTCTTTTTATGCAACTTTTTAAAACTTACTACTTAATCCTTGTCATAAATATCTTCACATTTTCTATTCTATCTTGAGTCAATTTACATAGCCAGTGTCTCTCTAGGAATTTGTCCATTTCATGGAAGGGATCTAATTAATTGGCACACAGATATCCATAGTATTCTCTAATAATTCTTTTATTTCTGTAAGGTTAGTAGTTATAGCCTCTTTCACCCCACATTTTAGATAGCTTTTTTTTTTGGGGGGGTCTATTCAGTTAGTTAGTTTTGTCTCTTTTGTTGATCTCTTCAAAGAACCAATTTTTGGTTTCGCTGTTTTCTCTAAATTTTCTATTGTTTCATTAATTTCCGTTGTCATCTATCATTTCCTTCCTCCTGCTTGCTTTGGCTTGCCCTTGATCTCCTCTTCCTATTGTCTTCTGTGAAATTATTGAAATCTTAATTTTTATATAGGTGTTTACAGCTCTAAATTCCCTCTAAGTACTACTTTACTTGCATCTCATAGTTCAGTATGTTGTATCTTCATTTTCATTCATCTCAAAGTAATTTTTAATTTCCTAGTAATTTCTTCTTTGATTCATTGGTCATTTAGGAGTGTTAATTTCCAAATACTTGTGAATTTTCCAAGTTTCTGTTATTGATTTCTGATACCATCCCATTGTATTCAGAGAACATACTTTATATGAATTAAATCCATTGAAGGTTATTGAGGCTTGTTTTATGATCTAACGTATGTTCTATCCTGAGAATGTTCTATGTGGACTTAAGAATGTACATTCTGTTGTTGGATAGATTGTCCTAAGACATATTAGATCTAGTTGGTTTATAAGTATTGCTTCAGTCTTCTAGGATTTTGGTGATCTTCTTTCTAGTTTTTCTTCCAATTATTGAATGACATATTCAAGTCTCCAGTTGCTACAGTTGAATTGTCAATTTCTCCTTCACTGCTATCAGTTTGTGGTTCGTGTATATTAAGGTTCTTGGTTTGTTGCTAGCATGTGAGATGAGTGCAATTGTGAGGTAGTGTGAGCATTCTTTGGCATTGCCTTTTTTTGGAATTGGAATGAAAAGTGACCTTTTCCAGTCCTGTGGCCAATGATGAGTTTTCCAAATTTGCTGGCATATTGAGTGCAGCAATTTCACAGCAACATCTTTCAGGATTTGGAACAGCTCAACTGGAATTCCATCACCTCCACTAGCTTTGTTCATAGTGATGCTTTCTAAGGCCCACTTGACTTCACATTCCAGGATGTCTGGCTCTAGATTAGTGATCACATCATCATGATTATCTGGGTCGTGAAGAGCTTTTTTGTACAGTTCTTCCGTGTATTCTTGCCACCTCTTCTTAATATCTTCTTCTTCTGTTAGGTCCATACCATTTCTGTCCTTTATTGAGCCTGTCCTTGCATGAAATGTTCCGTTAGTATCTCTAATTTTCTTGAAGAGATCTCTAGTCTTTCCCATTCTGTTGTTTTCCTCTATTTCTTTGCATTGATTGCTGAAGAAGGCTTTCTTATCTCTTCTTGCTATTGTTTGGAACTCTGCATTCAGATGCTTATATCTTTCCTTTTCTCCTTTGCTTTTCACCTCTCTTCCTTTCACAGCTATTTGTAAGGCCTCCCCAGACAGCCATTTTGCTTTTTTGCATTTCTTTTCCATGGGGATGGTCTTGATCCCTGTCTCCTGTACAATGTCACGAACCTCATTCCATAGTTCATCAGGCACTCTTGTCTATCACATCTAAGCCCTTAAATCTATTTCTCACTTCCACTGTATAATCATAAGGGATTTGATTTAGGTCATACCTGAATGGTTTAGCGGTTTTCCCTACTTTCTTCCATTTAAGCCTGCTATGACCAGTGCATTTTCCTGGCAAAACTCTATTAGTCTTTGCCCTGCTTCATTCCGCATTCCAAGGCCAAATTTACCTGTTACTCCAGGTGTTTCTTGACTTCCTACTTTTGCATTCCAGTCCCCTATCATGAAAAGGATATCTTTTTTGGGTGTTAGTTCTAAAAGGTCTTGTAGGTCTTCATAAAACCGTTCAACTTCAGCTTCTTCAGCGTTACTGGTTGGGGCACAGACTTGGATAACTGTGATATTGAATGGTTTGCCTTGGAGACGAACAGAGATCATTCTGTCGTTTTGAGATTGCATCCAAGTACTGCATTTCGGACTCTTGTTGACCATGATGGCTACTCCATTTCTTCTGAGGGATTCCTGCCCGCAGTAGTAGATATAATGGTCATCTGAGTTAAATTCACCCATTCCAGTCCATTTTAGTTCACTGATTCCTAGAATGTCGACGTTCATCCTTGCCATCTCTTGTTTGACCACTTCCAATTTGCCTTGATTCATGGACCTGACATTCCAGGTTCCTATGCAATATTGCTCTTTATAGCATCGGATCTTGCTTCTGTCACCAGTCACATCCACAACTGGGTATTGTTTTGGCTTTGGCTCCATCCCTTCATTCTTTGGGGAGTTATTTCTCCACTGATCTCCAGTAGCATATTGGGCACTTACTGATCTGGGGAGTTCTTCTTTCAGTATCCTATCATTTTGCCTTTTCATACTGTTCATGGGGTTCTCAAGGCAAGAATACTGAAGCTCAAAATTCTCCAAGCCAGGCTTCAGCAATATGTGAACTGTGAACTCCCTGATGTTCAAGCTGGTTTTAGAAAAGGCAGAGGAACCAGAGATCAAATTGCCAACATCCGCTGGATCATGGAAAAAGCAAGAGAGTTCCAGAAAAACATATATTTCTGCTTTATTGACTATGTCAAAGCTTTTGACTGTGTGGATCACAATAAACTGTGGAAAATTCTGAAAGAGATGGGAATATCAGACCACCTAACCTGCCTCTTGAGAAGTCTGTATGCAGGTCAGGCAGCAACAGTTAGAAATGGACATGGAACAACAGACTGGTTCCAAATAGGAAAAGGAGGACGTCAAGGCTGTATATTGTCACCCTGCTTATTTAACTTATATGCAGAGTACATCATGAAAAACGCTGGACTGGAAGAAATACAAGCTGGAATCAAGATTGCCAGGAGAAATAGCAATAACCTCAGATATGCAGATGACACCACCCTTATGGCAGAAAGTGAAGAGGAGCTGAAAAGCCTCTTGATGAAAGTGAAAGAGGACAGTGAAAAAGTTGGCTTAAAGCTCAACATTCAGAAAACGAAGATCATGGCATCTGGTCCCATCACTTCATGGGAAATAGATGGGGAAACAGTGGAAACAGTGTCAGACTTTATTTTGGGGGGCTCCAAAATCACTGCAGATGGTGACTGCAGCCATGAAATTAAAAGACGCTTACTCCTTGGAAGAAAAGTTATGACCAACCTAGATAGTATATTCAAAAGCAGAGACATTACTTTGCCGACTAAGGTCCGTCTAGTCAAGGCTATGGTTTTTCCAGTGGTCATGTACGGATGTGAGATTTGGACTGTGAAGAAGGCAGAGCGCCGAAGAATTGATGTGTTTGAACTGTGGTGTTGGAGACGACTCTTGAGAGTCCCTTGGACTGCAAGGAGATCCAACCAGTCCATTCTGAAGGAGATCAGCCCTGGGATTTCTTTGGAAGGAATGATGCTAAAGCTGAAACTCCAGTACTTTGGCCACCTCATGAGAAGAGTTGACTCATTGGAAAAGACTCTGATGCTGGGAGGGATTGGGGGCAGGAGGAGAAGGGGACGACCGAGGATGAGATGGCTGGATGGCATCACCGACTCAGTGGACGTGAGTTGAGTGAACTCCGGAAGATGGTGATGGACAGGGAGGCCTGGCGTGCTGCGATTCATGGGGTCGCAAAGAGTCGGACACGACTGAGCGACTGAACTGAACTGAACTTGTTTGTTGCACATACATTTATAATTGTTATATCTTCCTTTTGGATTTACCCTTATTATAAAATGTCCCTCTTCATCTCTAATTATATTGTTTTAAAATTTCTTTTCTGTGATATTAGAATAGCCCTGTGAGTTTTCTTATGGTTAGTGTTGGCGTGATAAATCTTTTCCACCGTTTTAACTGATCTGCCCAATGTATATCTCCTATAGAAGCATATTGTCAAGTCTTGCTTTTATCCAGTATCAGTCTCTGCCTTTGTATTGTTTAAGTCAGTCACACTTAATATATTGACATAATGGTATTATTAACATAATGAGATGTACTTCTGTCATTTTACTTTTATTCTCTGTATTTGTCATTTGTTTTCCTCTATTTCTCTTTGCTTTGCAATGTATGACTATTTTTAGTTTAACATTTTAATTCCTTTAATGATTTTTTCACTATTTTTGAGTAATTTTTCTTTGTAGTTATTTTAAGGCATATACATCTTGTTGGTATAAATCATAAGCAGATTCTAATAAGTTAATTTCAGTGATCTAGGTGGCTCAGTAGTAAAGAATCTGCCTGTAAAACATGAGACTTGGGTTCAATCTCTGTATCAGAAAGATCCCCTGGAGAAGGAAATGGCAACCTTGCCAGTATTCTTGCCTGGGAAATCCCATGGACAGAGGAGCCTGACGGGTTACAGTCCATGAGGTCACACAGAGTCAGACATGACTTAAGTGACTCAGAAATAGAAAGACTACCCCCCTTATAGCTCTATTCCCTTTTCTCCCTTTTTGTGCTATTGTTATTATATATGCAACATCTAATGCGTTACAATGACATCATTATTACTTTATATAATTTTATGTCACTTAAAGGTTTGACTGGAATAGCAGGTATATATTTATAGCTTTTGTTACATTAACTTTTCATTTTTACCATTTCTGTATCTCATTTATTCTAAATAATAGCTTTCCTCAGATCCTCAAAACAGTGTCAGCCAAAAGGATGGGGACCAGGTTCTGTGTGTGGTTGTTTGTGTTTGGTACAATTGAGTTATCATTCACATTGCAGGTTCGTGTGTTTATTTTGACAGTTTATTGGCAGATGGTCAAAAATGTCTTGTTTAGTAATTTCAGTATATGAAGTTCAGTATATTTACAGTTCTGTCCATTTTAAACTTTGTGATAGTGAAGTATATATAAATATATCTGCACTTTCTAACATGAAAGTCAGTAACTGCATGTAACTAATATGCATTTGAACTGACTTTTTAGTTTATATTAACTTTTAGATAACCACAGCTAATGGCTCTCATATTGGACAGTGAAGTTATATCTCAGATGTTCCCCTTTCTTGGCATTAAAGCAAGAACCCTAAAATAAGTGCTCATAGTTTCATATGTTATAGAACTCATTTCCTGGGCCATAGGAATATTTTTTAAAGAATCTATTATATTTCCATCAGCCACCTAAAAATTCAAGTGCAGATAGACAAAGATTTTTGGTAACAGACACTTATGTGGGGCATTGGCCAAGAGAAGGGAAGTACACAGTACTTGGGGCACACTGGAGGATCCATGCCTGGGTCTCCATCTCACTGGATGCCTTGCAAACAGTAAGGAGAGGGTTCTTTTTTCTGCTGATAGGAAATAAGGAAAAGAAGAATTCTTCAAAGCTACGATTAGAAACGTTTACCTTATGCAGATAGCAGTTGAGTAAAGGGAATGAAACTCATACTGCTCTCCATAGCAAGTTTTTCAAAGAGTGTAATTGTACAAGTTCTTACAGATTCTCAGAATCTTTCCTTGTAGTCTTTGAAGTAGGAGACAGAGGATCCCATTATCCTCACTTCTCTGTAAGGTATCCCTTTCATTGTCTTCTACGTTTTTTTCAGGGTATGTTATTGATGAAAGCTGAGCTGCTTAGGGGCTTAGAGATAACAGATATAAGCAAAATGTCCCCAATGGGATAACAGGTTTCTTTTTTTATTTTTTTTAAAGAAATGTAGTTATTTAACTTTGGGTCAGTATATGCGAATGCCCATTGTGGTTTTCCCTTCTCATATTGAGATACAGTGTAAAATAACACACTGTTCCTTATCTCAGATAATGTAGTAAACTTCATCCCAGCTGCTTTCAGACTTCTGAAATCCTGTTGCCATGTCAATATAATGAAAGCCTGCACTGAAAAGCCTCTGACATTTAACATTTCATTTTCTCTGGGCCCATGTCAACAGTATAATCAGGGACAAAAAAAGAAATTATGGTGTTCATCCCCCAAACCATCATGGGATTAAAAAAAAATACCTCCTTAGATTGATCTTAAAAAATCATTTTCCCTCTCAAAGGCAAAACATGCTGCCAAGAGAAAAGTTAGAAGTCGTATTAGCTTAATATTGTGAATAAGAATAAAGCCTACGTGTCAGTTGAGTTTTCCTATAGGTGAATTAATACTGCGTCCTCTGTTGGTCCCCAGGTCATAGATCTGTACTGGGGAATTGATGAAGATGAATGGGACAGCCCTGAGCTCCAGAAGACCCGCATGAAGCTGCTGGAGGATTGTTTGAAAACTTCTGCAGGTCCATGTTTTGTTGTGGGTATAGAAACACTAATGCTTTATATTAAATTGTAGATGAATGTGAGAATTCTTGATTTGTGATTCTTAAAAGGCTTTTAGAATTGGGGGGGGGGTGAAATACTTGCTTTTCTATATCTATTTAAAATTCTTAAACTGCCTCCTTGTCCTCAGTGTGTGAGGACAAAATCCTCCACTTGCCATGAAACAGCACTGCAGATTAACGGTAAATAATTTGAAGTGGTAATCAGAGGGAGGGCTTGGGGTTGACAACAATCTCCAGAGCACCTTGTGATCGCCAGTATTACTGTCAGTCCTCCAATAAGTATCCTCATTTTCCTTACATTTTATTTTGTGGTATTCCATCCTAGAATCTGTTTCTCAGCGTTAGAATTTCTGGGATATTTTTTTAAAACACGTGTGGCTGAAACATTGTTCAACTAAATACACTGTGTCAGATCCACCAATAGGAATTGATATCATGTGGAAAAAAATTGTTTTTATGGTGATTTTCAGCCATAGATGCTCAAGTGGAACATTATCGTTAATTTGTCATTATTTTCTAAAGGGATATCCAAATCCAGTCTTCTGTGTAAACACAGTGGTGGTAAGAGAAGCAGGTCACTCTGTGGCAGGTGATGCACAAAATCATGGCCTTAATTTAGCTGAAGAAAGACCTTATCCTGAACCCAAACACTCCTACCAGCCGATAGGGAAGTTGGCCCTTTCCACGCAGGATGTTCTGAGGTTGATGGATGTTTGTTGAATTACTAGTGGGGAAAATGTCATAGTATACAATTAAAAGCTAGGTTCAGTGTATCAGTAAAAGCTTTTAGTATGTATTTGCATGTCCATTTATATTCAAACTCCACATAAGGGGTAAAGTACATAAAGGATAAATAAATGAATAAATTATTCTATTTATTCACCAGCTACTTAATGAATGCTGTTCCTAGTGAATGCTCTTAGTGTTGGGGCAAGTAGATTTATATGAAATGATCGTTTTGTAGGTCAGTTTCTTATGACTAATGTTAGAGTTGAACTGAGGAGGTAAGACTTTGTTTCCTCATGGAGGATTATTCTTATGTGGGACTTGCGTCATTTTTATGTGGGGCTAACAAGAGAGGGCAGATAAATATCAAAGCAGCTTATTTAACAACAAGTCAGATGGTAACCAGAGCTATGGAGAAAAGTACAAAAAGGAAGGAAGAGAGGGAAGAGAAGTGAGGGAAGAGACTTGTTATTTTGAGTAGAAAGGTGGAGAAAGCCTCATCAGTAAGGTGATTGTGGAGGAGGCGGCAGGACGAGGGACAGGAAGAACCAAGTGGATGTTGCATGCGCAGCTTTCCAGGAGAGGAGCTGGGGAACATGCGTGGCATGCTCAGGAGAGAGGCGGCGGGTGGGTGCCTAAAGCAGCATGAGGGTGTGGGAGTGGAGGTCACCGCGTGGGGCCGTGTCACCTTGAAACTGACTAGAAAGACTTCACTGTCCTCGGACATGAGAAGCTGGAGTACGTGGAGCAGAGAGCTGAGAAGATCCGACTCATGCTAAAGCCTGCCGTGGCTGCCAGGGGTAGGACAGAGGGCAGAGTGAAAACATGGCTGGGGTAGAGAATGGACATCTGAAAACAGTGCATGTGGTCTGAACAGAATGCAGAAAATCCTAAAAAGCCTATAGATACCCGAAGAGCTAGTAGTGGAAGAGAATTAAGACTTTTTCACACGAGTCTTCAGAGGATAGAACTAGAGCAGTGGGCTGAAATACAGGGAGACAGATTTTGGCTCCAGGTGAAGCTGTTAGAGGCTTTAGCTTTCTCTCAGATTTAGGAGTCAGAGATCCCTGGGTGTCACTGACATTTCACAGCTGTGGAACATGGGAGAAACTTCTTTACTATTCTAAGCTTTGGCTTCCTTATCTGTAAACTGGAAATAATAGTTACCTGCCTCCTGGTGTCTTTCTGAAGGATGAAATTAAATTACAAGACACTTTTTACAGTGTCTGACAAATAGTAACCCACAGAAAGTGTTACTTTTTGTTGTAATCATTATCTCTCAAAACTGCCTGAATTGTTGGTGATGCACTCTTCATAGAGTCATCAAACTAGAGAACACAAATCACTCTGACAGAGATGCTGTAGGAGAGGTCCAAACACTAGAAGACAAGTTAGACCAAATTCCACCATGCTTAGAAAGCCAGATTTAGAAGACAAAGAGCTGTGTGTGTGTATGCCCTGGGGCATCTCCACTGCTGTGATCTTCACAGCTTTAGACCAATCCAGCCTCAGAAATTCAGGGATAAGAGAGACATTCTCCTTTTATCTTCCTGTAGAGTATCATACCCAAAGTAACTAAAATTAGTCATGGCCATTAATCCCTAGAAGTTGCTGGCAGGGGGATGAATAAAGACTTCGTAAGTTCATGCAGGTTCTGAGAGTAAAGGTTAACTGATAGAATACCGGTAACAACTTCACTGAACAGAAGCAAATCATTTATCCCTCCTTCTGTTCCCTATTACACATTGAAGCTCAAGGCAGCCATAATAAAACCCTGTGGACAGAGCCAGGATTATTCACCCCAGTGATCCTAAATCATGCAAGGCCTATTTCACTGCTTATAGGAAAAAGTACGTCTCTTATGGCCTCTCTGTTGTAACTATGGTAACAGTGGGCTCTGTGTGTCGCTTCTGAGCTCCAGTTTCCTTGCCCACTGCTCCCTTGTGATATTTCGAGAAGTCATGACGACCCCCCCGGGATGCAAAGCATGGCATATTACTTCCCCTAATGCTGAAGTCTTTGGCAAGAAAATTCACTATTACTGAATGAAAAAAAAAAAAATGTGTTTTTATCTTCAAAGCCTTCATAGATACTAGTCCTTATGTTAGTTTACAAATTCAGTACCAGACAAAGCTTTCATTTTTTAGTACCTCGGGAATTGAAGTCCAAAGGGAACTTGGACTTAAATGTTGTATGCAGATGGTTCTTTTCAACTTCCTTTCCTAAAAGTTGTCCTTTGAGATGGGGCCTGGGGTCCTAGAGACAGGAAGGCTATGCCTGCTAATCCCAGGAAGTTCTTTGTACACTTGCTTTTATCACATGGAGGACAGAGTGATGGAGTAAGGTACCTAGACAAGTGTCCAGTTTCGCTCTCAGGATTATCTTGGGAGACATACCACACTGAAATACATCATCTCTACTAAGAAAGAACAGCTTTTGTAGACGTGGATTAGAAGAAGGCTCAGACAGTGAGGGGAAACCTAGAATTTTTATTTCACAACTGGAGTTAGAGCCCTAATTCTGA